>NW_006921750.1:7418909-7443746 GCF_000298275.1 Orycteropus afer afer
TGCGATGATGGGCTCAAGTATAGCAGGGATTGTGGGGCTGGCACGGAATCGGGCAGTGTTTCGTTCTGCTGTTCATGGGGTCGCTATGAGTCAGAAATGACTCAACGGCACTTAACAACAACAAAAACAACAACTCTTCAACTTTTCCACATCAGTCTGTGGTAGTTTAGGTAAGTGGTGTGTTTCTAGAAATCTGTCCATTTGTTCCAGATTTTCAAATTTGTTGGTGTACTGTTCTTCATAGTATCCTGATATCTTTTTTAGTTCAGTGGGTTCTGTTGTGATGTCACCCATTTCATTTGTTATTCGTGTTATTTGTATTCTCTTCCCCTTTTCCTCCTTTATTAAATTTGCCAGTGGTTTTTCAATTTTATTAATCTTTTCAAAAAACCAATTTCTCATCTTCTTGATTTTTCTATTATCTTTCTATTTTATGTTTCATTGATTTCTGCTGAAATCTTCATTTCTTCTGGTGACTGTAGACTTTTCTTGCTGTTCTTTTTCTAATTGTTGGAGATGTTGGTTTACAGTGTTGATTTTGGGTCTTTCTTCTTTTTTGATGTGTGCATTTATTGCCGTAAATTTGCCTCTGAATACTGCTCTTGCTGTGTCCCAAAGATTTTGGTATATTGTGTTCATTCTCTACTGATTTAAGGAATCTTTGAATTTCATTTTTTATGTCTTCTCTTACCTAGTCTTTGTTAAAGAGGGTGTTGTTCTTTTTCCATATGTTAAATCTTTTTCCTTTGATCTTCCTATTGTTGGTTTCTAATTTGATAGCATTATGAACTGAGGAGATGTTTTGCAGTATTTCAATGTTGTTAAATATGTTAAAGCTTGCTTTATCCCAACATGTGCTCTATCATGGAAAATATTCCTTGTGCACTAGAAAAGAATATATAGTGTGCTTTTGTTGGGTGAAGTGCTATACAGATGTCTATAAGGTCAAACTGGTTGATGGTATTGTTTAGCTCTTCTGCATCTATGTTGAGTTTCTTTCCAGTTGTTCTATCTTTCATTGAAAGTGGTGTATTAAAGTCTCCTACTATGACTGTGAAGTCATCTATTTGATTTTTCAAGCAATTTATATTTTGATTTAGGAATTTTGGGCCCTTTCATTGAGTCCATAGATATTTATTATGATTATAAGTTCTTGTTTAATCAAACCTTTAATTATTATATAATGTCATTCCTTGTCTCATATGTTGGTTTTTGTCTTAAAGTCAATTTGATCAGAAGTTAATATTGCCACTCCTGCTCTTTCACGGTTGTCATTTGTTTGATATATCTTTTCCCAACCTTTGATTTTTAGTCTATTTTTGCCTTTGTGTCAAAGGTGTGTCTCTTGTAGAGAGCATATCCATGGGTTTTGTTTTCTTATCCAATCTGCACTCTCCATCTTTTGATTGGTGCATTTAATCTATTAACATTCAGTGCAATTATTGATAAGTATGAATTGGTTGCAGTCATTTTGCTATGTGTTTTTTCATGGTGTCCCTGTTTTAATTGTTGAATATTATTTTCTGTGCTGAGCTCATTATGCTTATAGATTGTGTTATCATTTTTTTTTGTTGCTGTTGTTTTAGTATTTGCTGGATATTTGTGCTTGTACTCTTTTTTATTGTGATGTATAGGTTTCCCATTTTTTCTCTGAGGTTACCCTGTGATTTATATTTTTCTCCCTGAATTTAGAACAGTCCATTATATCTTGCAACTCTCTTGACTTCCTCACAATTTAGAAGTTCTGTAACTACACAGTATTTTCCCTCTTTTTGGTTTGTAGTTGTCCTCATATGCCAATTGATGGCTCTGATTCCCTGTTTACAATCTTGTAAACTTATTTTATTTTTGATGTGTCCACAGCTGTGGTTTCTTGGTTATGTCATCTTGTGTATTAATGGTCAGTTGTTGTTTATTATCTTTGGTTCTCTGTTCAAAGGACTCTCTTTAGTATCTCTTGTAAGGTTGGACTGGTATTAACAAATTCCCTTAGTTTCTGCTTATTTGTAAATCTCCTAATTTCATCATCATATTTGAGGGACAAATTTGCTGGTAAATAATTCTTGGTTGAATTTTTGTCTCTTTCAGGGTTTTATATATATATATACTCCTCGGAAGGAAGGTTGGGCAATCCTACTTCCGTAGTGATACTGCCTCGGAAACCCAAGGAGGGGTTGCTATGGGTTGGGGCTGACTTGACGGCACATAACAACAACAACAACAACATATATATATCATCCCAGTGTCTTCTCACTTGCTTGATTTCTGCTGAGAAATCAAAGCTTATTCTTACTGGTTGTCATTTTAAGTAAATTTTGTTTTTCCCATGTTGCTTTCAGGATTCTTTCTTTGTCTTTGGTTTTGATGAGCTTGATGATGAAATGTCTTGGTGATTTTATTTTGGGGTCTGTCCTGTTTGGGGTTTGTTGAACTTCCTGAATGGATATATTTTCTTATCTTTCATCATATCAGGGAAATTCACTTCCCATAAATCTTGGACAATTTTCTCAGTGGTTTTATTTTTCTCCTCCTGTTCTGGTATTCCAATGACAGGTAGGTTATTCCTTTTGTTGGTATCCCACATGAACCTTTGACTTTCTTCATTTTGTTTTGATCTTTTTTCTAATTGATCCCTTTCCAAAGAAGTGATCAGGTATTTGTCTTCGATCTCCTTAATTCTGTCTTCCATTGCATCAATTCTACTTCTTTGGCCTTTCAATATGTTTTCTATTTCTGACAATTTAGCATTAATCTTACTCACTTCTATGTGTAGATTTTGAATCTTTTCTAATTTTTAATTTATTTTGTCATTTTGTTCTTGTATTTTCTTCTGAAATTCTTGTAGGATTTTGTCTGTGTTTTCCTTGATCTTTCTCTCAACCTTTTGAAGATTCTTAAATATAAATCTTTTGAATTCCTTATCAGGGAGTTCCAATGCTGCTTTGTTCTCAGGGATGTGTTCTGGGTCTGTATCCTTCTCCCTTGTTTCTATCACTTTATCTTGCTTCTTTTTCTGGACTGTGATGGTCTATTGTGTCTGAGACATTGGGACATTGCTGTATTTAGATCTCAGTTAATTGTGAAAAGCAGCTACAGGTGAGTCAGGATCTTCTTGGTGGTTGTTTATCATTAGGCTTTTCAGTCATCAGCATCTGGAATATCTTTCTGGTTCCCGGCAAGTAGAACCTGTTCTTAAGTCCCTGGAATCTGGAAGAACATTGTCACTTTAAATATCCAAAATGGTCAAGTTGCTTGTAAACATACAAAATGGCTGCACCCTCCAGACAGGCAAAAGTCCACAGCTCAACCAGGCTTCCTTTCCATGGCTTCCTCTTTTATTCACCAGCCACCAGAGCAGTCTTCCATGAGGTCCCTGGCTAACAGAGCTGATTTTTAGATTAATTCTTAGATCCTAACACCACTCAGCAATATCCAAGCTGTCTGTGCTGTCAGGAATGTTGCCAGACCACAGCTTCATAACTCTCATTTTTTGGTATTTTCATGCAAATTCTTCTACTATTGGGGTTTAGTCCACTTCAAAGCTTAGGGGTCCAGGGTTATCTTCTGTATCTGTGTTCATTGGTTCTCCTTTTCTTTGTTCAAGAGGGTCTGTGCAGTCTTTCTGCCTATTCCACCATCTTACCATAATCTCCCTAGCTGTAATCTTTAAGGAAGAAAATTGTTAGTCTTTCTCCCTCAGAGTCACTTGGTGGATTTCAACTGTCAGCTTTTAGATTAACAGCTGAGTGCTTAATGTTAAGAAAAAGGAAGGCTCAAAGATGCAGAATCCAAGAAAGAGAATGAAGAATGAAAGGAAAAGATGACAATTGTCTGAAAGCACTCCATGTGCTAGAGTAACTGGAGATCAAGGTTCTTTTTTTAGGATGCCATGACATGCACTCAAAATTCAAGGTACTCTAGAGATGAAGTGTTATTTTAAGAGATTAAAAATTTACTTTTATGTTTGCAACACAAAATCACAACCACAAACGAGTTGATTTTCTTTAAAATTAATTTGATATTTGCCATTTATTTAGTTTCTCAAAACTATTCTGACCACTACTCATGTATCAGGCATCATGCCAAAGCCAAAGTTGAAAGGGAAATCAAAGCTCAAGCTCTCCTAGTGTTTGCTGTATTACTGGAGAGATGGACAAATCAGTGGCTATGTTAAAATGCTATAAGTGGTAGTATGTATTGCTATGGGAAAAAATAGAAGGGCATCAATAATATTCTAGGAGGGCCAGCAGAATCATTCTGGAGAAGAGTTAAGCTTTTGGGAATAAGTAGAAGTTATCCAAATTAAGGAGATGTGAGCACATTCAGGAAATATAGCAAATCTTAATATAGCTAGAGGTCAAAATATTATAGGAAAAAAAAGTGGCATATAAAACTAGAGAGTTTAGCAAGAACCAGGCCTAGAAAAATTCCAGTCACATTTAATCAAAGAAATAGAAACCATCCTAAGTATTTTAAATCTGAAAAAGTGTAAATCACAGAAAGTGTAATTGGTCTCACTGGAGATAATGGGATGAGTGTCAGGGGACAGAGAAATAATCCAGAGCTTAGAGTCCCTCTAGGCTGAAGGAACAAATAGAGAAAGTGGTGCTACAGTACTCCAGAACTGTGATCAGCTAGTGAAATCAGGAAGCACAGAGGGTCTGCCTAGCAAAAACTAAAACCACGGAGCTACTACCATAAAAGCTCCAGAAAGCAGAAAAAGAAGGGGAGAAATGCCTTGGCTGCTTCTTTACTTTTACTCTCTGTCTTAAGAATGTCTGCTATGTTAAGTAATGACCATGTGTTGACACAGAAAAAAAGCAGTAGTCTTAGAGCCTGGGAGATGTAGTCACTTGCAATTAGGAAAAGAGCTTGGGAAAACAGTGACCTGAGGCAAACAGAGAGGATTTAGTCTTTAACTTGGTGCAATGAGAGGTCTTTGGAGCCTCATTTTTCTTGTGTTCTGCAAGAACTTTCCAACAGAAAATCAGGTGCAAGAATCAATGTTTCAGGAAAGTTAAGGATTAAAAATTGAAAATTTAAACAATGTTATCCTTTATCTTGTTTTCATTATTTTTTATTGTTGTAAAAATATGTATAATGCTACATTTTCCAATTCAACATTTGTCAACAATTGTACAATTTTGTGATTTTGATAACATTAAGTATGTCCTTCAACCATCACCCACAGTTTTGGCAAATTTCCCATAACCATAAACATAGACTCACTGCTTCCTCAACAATGGTTCCCCTTTTCACCCTTTCTCCTGATTCTGTTACCCACTAATAAACTTTGGACTTTATTCCTTTTCTAGTCTTCTCATTTCATGTGAGGCAGCTCATAAAATATTTCTCCTTTTGTGATAAACATATTTCACTTATCATAAGGTTGATACAAGTAGTAGCATGGATTAGGACTTCATTTTTTTAAAAAAATGCTGAATAGCATCCCAATGTATATATGTACCACATTTTTATTTCAATTCATATGGACACTTACATTGTTTCCACCTTTTGGCAATTGTGAATAGTGCTGCCATGAACATGTTCACATTGCTGCTTTCAGGTCTTTTGGGTATATACTGAAGAGTGAAATTGAACTACCAAACTGTTTTCTTCAGTCACTGTACCATTTTGCATTCTTTTCAGCAGTAGATGAGTTCCAATTTCTCCATGTCTTTGCCAACATTTGCTGGTAGTATTTTTAAAGTACTAAGGAGCTCTGGTAGCATAGTGCCTAAGGCACTTGACTGCTAACCAGGAGGCTGGCGGTTCAAACCCACCAGCCACTCCTTGGAAGGAAGGTTGGGCAATCCTACTTCCATAGTGATAACTGCCTCAGAAACCCAAGGAGGGGTCGCTATGAGTCAGGGCCAACTAGATGGCAAATAACAACAACAACAACATCCATAGTACTGGGAGGGAAATGATATCTCAGCATGGCTTTTACATGTATCTCTAATGATATAAGCTCTAGTGGCACAATGGTTAAAGCACTCAGCTGTTAATCAAATGGTAAGTGCTTTGAAACCAGCTAGTGGCTCTTTGGGATAAAAATCCTAGTGATTTCCCTTTGCAAATATAGCAAGGACAATTCTAATTATGGGACATTTCTAATCTATCATAGGTCTCTATGAGTTCACAAAAATCAAAGTCCACAAGAGCCAAAGTAAAACCTTGAGTATACTGCTCCTGAATTTAGACCATTTCAGTTATAAATTTAAAACATTCAACACTACTTACTGAAGAACAGAAGAGCTGTGAAAATGACACCAAGGATATCAAACATGAAGGCTGTAAAAAGCCACACAAAGGACAAGAAAAAACACATAAACAAATAAAATGGATGTAAGAAGAGAACAGAGATTTGCTCTTGAACATAGAGTACCTAAAGCAATTGAAAAAAAAAAAAGAAGTAAAAATGTTAATCAGAAGATTTCAAAGGCTGGCTCAAGAAGACAAAGTATTGTAATGAAATATGAAAAATCTGAAATTAGAAAACCAAAGAGAAGAATATGCTCAACATACTTCAAACTGAAAACAAACAAACTGAAGTCTCAACTTGCAATATTGAAGGGTTCTATTAACAAAATACTGAATGACACTGAGCACATCAAAAAAGATGAAGGAGTACACAGAATTACTGTACCAAATGACATTGGTGGACATTCAGCCATTTAAGGTGGTAGCATGATTGAGAACCAATGTCACTGAAGGAAGAAGTTGATGCTGCACTGAAAGCATTGGCAAAAATTAAGGTTTCAGGAATTGACAGAATACCCATTAATATGTTTCAACAATCTGGTGAAATTGAAAATTGAAACTGAAAATGCTCACTAGTCTATACCAAAAAAAACTGGAAGACAGTTACCAGGCCAATCAACTGAAAGAGACCCATATTTGTGCACATTCTTAAGAGAGGTAATCTAATAGAATGTGGAAATTATTGAAAAATATCTTTAATATTACACATAAGTAAACTTTTGCTGAAGATAATTCAAAAATGTTGCTGCAATACTTCTTCAGGGAATTGCCAGAAATTCAAGCTGGATTCAAAAGAGGACATGGAGTGAGGGATATCATTGCTTAAGTAAAATGGATCTTAGCTGAAAGCAAAGAACACCAGAAAGATATTTACCTGTGCTTTATTGACAATACAAAGACTTTAAACTATGTGGATCATGAGAAATTATGGATAATACTGCAAAATGTGGGAATTCTAGAATACTTAATTTTGCTCATGTGGAACTTATACATAGACAAAAGACAGTCACTCAAACAGAACAAAAGGATACTGCATGGTTTAAAATCAGAAAAGATATGACTCAGGGTTGCAGACTCTTTTGATATTTATTCAATCTCTTTGTTGATTAAATAATCTGGGAAGTTGCACTTGGTAACTTGCATTACCAGATGAAAATACTTTACTTGCTGAAAGTGAATAGAACTTGAAACATTTGCTGATGAAGGTCAAAGACTACAGTCTTCAGTATGGATTAATTCTCAGCATAAAGGAAACTAAAATCCCCACAACTGGATCATTAAGAAACATCATGATAAACAGATAAAATATTGAAATTGTCAAGGATTTCATCTTACTTGGATTCACAGTCAATGTTCAAGGAAAACACAAATAAAACTCTAGAACAATTTCAGAAGAAAATACAAAAGCAAAATGACAAAATAAATGAAAAATTAGAAATGATACAAAATCTATAGATAGAAATCCAGAAGATTAACACTAAATTTTCAAAAACAGATAACACATTGAAAGGAGTAGATTTGAATTAATGGAAGACAGAATTAATGAAATTGAATACAGATACCTGAATACTTCTTCGGAAAGGGAAAAATCAGAAAAAAAAGATAAAAACAAAATGAAGGTAACCTAAGGTTCATGTGGGATACCATCAAAAGGAAAAATCTGTATGTCATTGGAATTCCAGAACAGGAAGAGAAAAAGAAAACCACTGAGAAAATTGTACAAGATTTGTTGGAAGGCAACGTCCCTGATGTAAGGAAAGATGAGAATATATCAATTCAGGAAGTCCAAAGAACCCCATACAACATAGACCTCAAAAGAAAATCACCAAAACTTATCATCATCAAACTCACCAAACCAAAAGGCAAAGAAAGACACCTGAAAGCAGCACAGGAAAAAGGAAAAGTTACTTACAAAGGACAGCCAATAAGACTGAACTGTGATTTCTTGGCAGAAACCATGTAAGCGAGAAGACAATTAGATGGTATACAAAAAACCCTGAAAGAGAAAAATTTCCAACCAAAAATTATATACCTGGCAAAATTGTCCCTCAAATATGATGGTGAAATAAAGAGATTTTCACATAAGCAGAAATTAAGGGGATTTTTTAAAACCAGGCCAATCTACAAGAGATAATAAAGGGAATCATTTGAACAGAGAACCAGTAATTGCAAACAACTGACCATTAACACACATGATGACATAACCCAGAACCAACACAATAATGAAAGTATCCAAAGTAAAATGAGCTTACAAGATTGTATACAGGGAACCAGAGACATCAATTGGCAAATGAAGACAGCTACAAACAAAAAAAGAGGGGAAAAATAGTGTATTTACAGAACTTCTAAATGATGAAGAAGTCAAGAGAATTGCAAGATAGAAAAGACTGTTCTAAACTTGAGGAGGAAATTATAAATCACAGGGTAACCTCAAAGAAAAATGATAAACCTTCACATCACAATAAAAAAGAGGACAATAACAAATATTCAGCATATACTAAAACAACAGCAACAAAGGAAATGATAACATGATTCATAAACATAAGGAGCTCAGCACAGAAAATTATAGGGAACAAAGAAACTAGCAACACCATGAAAAAAACACGTAACAAACTGACAGCAACCAATTCATTCTTGTCAATAACTACACTGAATGTCAATGGATTAAATGCATCACTCAAGAGATGGAGAGTTGTAGACTTGATAAGAAAACAAAACCTATCAATATGCTGTCTACAAGAGACATACCTTAGAGACAAAGACAAAAATAGACTAAAAATCAAAGGTTGGAAAAAGAAATATAAAGCAAATGGCAACCAAAAAAGAGGAGGAGTGGAAATATTAATTACTGAAAAAATAGGCTTTAAGACAAAAACCACCATATGAGACAAGGAAGGACATTACATAATGATTAAAATATCTATTGAACAAGAAAATCTCAGAAGGGAATAAAAAATATCCAAACAGAAATAAATGAAAAAGAAAAGAAAGGTAATAGAAATATTCAACAAGATAAGAAGGTGGTTTTTGCAAAGATTAATAAAATTGACAAACAACTGGCAAATTGAACAAAGGAAAAGAAAGAGAGAATACAAATATGGTAAATAAGAAACAAAATGGACGATATCATAACAGAACAAATTGAACTAAAAAGGATAATATGAAGATACAATGAACTGTACTCCAACAAATTTGAAAATCTTGAAGAAATGGACAGATTTCTAGAAACACACTACTTACCTTAAACTAATATAGACTAAGGTAGAAAAGTTGAACAAGTCCATAACAAAATAAGAAATTGTACATGCTACAAAATAATGACCAACAAAAAAAGTCCTGGCCCAGACGGTTTCCCCAGAGAATTCTACCAAACATTCTGAGAATTGACACCAATCCCACTAAATTATTCCATAACACACAAAAGGGTGGAATTCTCCCTAATTCATCTTATGAATCAAGCGTAACTATTATACCAAAACCAGGCAATGACATCAATCAAAAGGAAAACTTCAGACCAATATCCCTCATGAATATAGATACCAAAATCTTCAACAAAATCCTAGTCAACAGACTCCAACAACATATAAAAAAAAAATAGTTCATTATGACCACATGGAGTTCATATCAGTTATGCAAGGGAGGTTCAACATCAGAAAAACAATCAACGTCATCCACCACATAAATAAAACAAAGGAAAAGAACCACATGAACATATCAATTGATGCAGAAAAGGCATTTGATAAAATACAACACCCATTCCTGATCAAAACTCTCAGCAAAATAGAAAGGACATTCCTCAACATAATAAAGAGCATCTATGCAAAACCAACAGTGAACATTATTCTCAATGGAGAGAGAATGAAATCATTCGTCTTGAGAACAGGAACCAGACAAGGATGCCCTCTATCACCACTTCTATTCAACATTGTACTAGAATTCCTAACCAAGGCCATAAGGCAAGAAAGGGAAATCAAAGCATCCAGATTGGTAAGGAAGAAGTCAAACTATCCCTATTTGCTGATGATATGATCCTATACCAAGAGAGCCCAAGAGACTTAGTCAAAAATCTACTGGAACTAATTGAGAGATTTAGCATCATGGCAGGATACAAGATCAACATCCAAAAATCAGTTGGATTCCTCTATACCAGCAAAAAGATTGCTAAAAAGGAAATAAGGAAATCAATGTAATTTATAATCGGTACCTGCAGTATAGTAAATTACTTAGTGTGGCTTTTCTATCCATAAGTCTTTGTAAGCTCCAAGGTGGGATTTTCTATGAGCAACTGAGGAGCTCCTGATTGCTGAAGGTGTCCACCTGGAGTATTTCTGTTGGGAGTGGCACAAAACAATGTTCTGGGAGGTGCCCACTCTCTCTCAGGTGCTTAGAGTTCTGATGCTATAGTTGGCTAGTTTGACCACCCTGCCGGGCTCAAAAGGAGGTCTCCTAGAGGCAGAAATCTCTCTGACTACTGGTTGAGGAAGATGTGCTGCTGAAAGAGACACGCATCCCGGAAAGAGACATGGGCTCCTGAGACATGCATTGCTGGGAAAGAGACGCAAGAGACATGCATCACTGAGTGAGGTACTGCTGGGAAAGAGACTGTGAGAGACTGTTGGCTGAGGGACAGTAGGCTGGAGAGAGAGACTGAGCATTTTTCCTGAACTCGAATTGTAGCTTGGTGCTTCCCTAATAAACCTCATAATCTGTGAGTTCTATGTGGCCACTGCAGAGAATTATTGAACCCAGGAGAGAGGTAGTGGATGCTTTGGGAGGAACGGTTGGAGAACGGGCTAGAGGGAGGTAGCATGTCTGCCCTTGTAGGAATAGGCCTTGAGTTACTGCTGGTAATCCTGTCTTCCTCTTGTAAGGTTAGAGGAGGTCAGAACATGTGGCCTCCTTGTCCTTTTTGCAGTACCAAAAATATAAAGTACTTGGGAATAAATTTTACCAGGGACACACAAGACCTGTACAAAGAAAACTACAAAAGACTACTTAAAGAAACCATAAGAGATCTACATAAATGGAAGAACATAACCATTCTCATGGATAGGAAGAATGAACATTGAGAAAATGTCAGTTCTGCCCAAAACACTCTACACATTCAATTGAATCCCAATCCAGATCCCATAAACATTCTTTAAGTATATGGAAAAAACAATCACTAACTTTATATGGGAAGGAAAGAGACCTCAGATAAGCAAAGTGCTATTGAAAAAGAACAGAGTAGGAGGTCTCACATTCCCAGATCTCAAAACCTGCTCTACAGTCACAGTAATCAAAACTGCCTGGTATTAGGACAACAACAGACACATAGTCCAATGGAGTAGAATTGAGAACCCAGAAACAGATCCATCGACTACAGTCAGCTGATATTTGAAAAAAGGCCAAAAGCCATTAAATGGGGAAGAGATTGTCTGTTTAATCAATGGTGCTGGCATAACTAGATATCCATTTGCAGAAAAATGAAACAATACCAGTACCTCACACCATATACAGAAACTAACTTCAGATAGATCAAAGATTTAAATGTGAAACCTAACACTATAAAGTTCCTCAAGGAAAAACTAAGGGAAAATTTAGGGTGCCTGGTGGCATAATGCTTAAAGCATTTGACTATTAACCAGAAGGCTGGCAGTTCAAACCGACCAGCCACTCCTTGGAAGGATGATTCGGCAATCTACTTCCATACTGATACTGCCTTGGAAACACAAAGAGGGATCACTATGAGTCAAATCCAACTCCATGGCAATGAGGTGTTTTTTTTGTTTGTTTGTTTGTTTTTTTTAATATATGGCATAAATAGACTATCAATCATAACCCAAAATGCACAAGCAGCAGAAGAGAAACTAGAAGAATGGGGCTTTCTAAAAATTAAATTTTTATGTGCTTCCAAAGACTTTTCCAAAAGAATCAAAAGAGAACCTACAGATTGGGAAAAAATATTCAGCAATGACATATCTGACAAGGGATTTATCTCTAGAATTTACAGAAAACTCCAACACCTCAACAACAAAAAGACAAATAATTCAATTTTAAAAAGTGCAGAAGACATGAATAGACACTTCACCAAAGAGGATATTCAAGCAAGTGGCCAACAAATACATGAAGAAATGCTCATGATCATTAGCCATTTGTTATCACTGCTGTTATGTACCATCGAGTCAGACCTGACTCATAGCGACCCCTCCTTGGTTTTCTGAGGCAGTATCACTTTGGAAGTAGATTGCCCAATCTCCCTTTCAATGAGTGTCTGGTGGGTTTGACCCACCAGCCTTCTGGTTAGCAGTCAAGTGCCTTAGACACTACGCTAATGAGACAGCACCTTGCCCCAGTGCTAGTAGCAAAATTCAACAAGACAGAAAACAACAAATACTGGTGAGAATGGGGAGAGATTAGGACTCTCATACACTGCTGGCGGGACTGTCAAATGATATAACCACTTTGGAAAGCAGTATGGCGATTCCTTAAACATTTGGAATTAAGAATACCATTTGACTCAGCCATTCCATTGCTAACTATATATCCTAGCAATGGAAAGCCTAGCAAGTGAAAGCCAGTATAAGAACAAATATATGCACACCCATGTTCATCAAAGCACTATTTATAGTAGCCAAAAGATGGAAACAATCTAGGTGCCTATCAACAGAAGAAAGGATAATCATGTGTATATACTGTGGTATATACACATGATGGAATACTATGCAACCCCAAAGAATAACACGGAATCTTCAAAGCACTGCATAACAAAGATAAACTTAGAGGACATTATGCTGAGTGAAATAAGTAAATCACTGAAGGACAAATATTGTATTAGTCCATTATTGTAAAATGTCAAGGACAAGTTTATATATGGAAGGAAGTTTTCTTTCTTGGTTTCCATGGGTGGGAGCCTAGGGGAGGGAACATGGTTAGATAGGTAAAGGCAAGTATTGATTTGTGTAAAGAGAAGGACACTGTACCAAATGTGGGCAACACAGTAGCACTGAGGAAGTGGAAGACATGGAGAGGTGCATGGGAGGTACAAAAAACAAAAATGAACACTTTTGCAACTACAGTACTGCATAGTCAGTGAAGGAAAACATTGACATATGGGTGGATAGATGTGTGGGCAGGTTGAATTATTAGGTATGTCTATGCAGTGGAGAGTGTGCCCAAGACCATGTATAAGGTTGGCAGACAATGTTTCTACAAGTGTATTTATATATTCTGGATGAATTCCCAGGTGTATAGTAGAGCTTACAAAAGACAAGTTTGTAGTCATTTCTTGGCCACAACCCGCTACCCAGAGGGAGCGAGTAGTTGAACCTGTGGGCTCATGACCATAGTTGCAGGGGATATCAAGCTCTGTTGGCATAAGATACTACACAAAAACACTGTTCAACATCCTAATTTGGTTAACAGTGACTAAGATCTTAAAAGCTTGCAAGCGGCTATCAAGATGTAACAATGGGTCTTTCCTCGCCCAGAGCAAAGAAGAATGAAGAAAAACAAAGATGCATGGAAACAATTAGTCCAAGCAACTGGTACACCATGTGATCCTCAGCCTGTAAAACTATAAGACCAGAAGAACTAGATGGTGCCCGATATCACTGTCAACCACTTGGAGGGGGATCTATGTAGGAGATTCTGGATAGAGTGGGAAAACAACGTCAAACCAAACTCAAAATCATTAAAAAAAAAAAAAAAAGGAGACCAGGTTTGCTGGTCTGACACAGCCTAATGAAGTGATGGAACCACTGAGACTAAGGACTCTAGCTGCCCTTCAGGTGTGGAATTAAACCCACTCCTTTGGCTTCCAGCCAAACAAAAGACAGGCATATGAGCTGAGCATTTACATTAGGTAGATACACTTCTTGGAGAAAACAATCATGGAATAATACAAGGGGTGTGTATGCACAGAGAGATAGCTCAGGGGACAGGAGTGCATGGGAGGGAAGGACACAGAGAAGACGTAACAATGGGGAGGAAGTGAGAGAGGAACTGTTGCATTGTGGGAAACTGCAATCACTGTCATTAGAGAAAGTGTATGTGAGCTCCAGGATAGAAAGTGAATTTGCTCTGTAAACTTTCACCCAAATCACAATTAAAAAAAAAAAAAAAAAAGAAAGAAAGAAAAATGCCAAGCTTATTCTTCCCTTTTGGTTTTCTTACTCCAAGTATTTGCACAGTTCATTATAACACTTTATCTTCTTGAGCTGCCCTTTGAAATCTTCTGTTCAACTCTTTCATTTCATTATTTCTTCAATTTGCTTTAACTACTTTCTATTCAATAGCAAGTTTCAGAGTCTCTTCTGATATCCATATTGGTCTTTTCTTCCTTTCCTGCCTCTTTAAGGACATTTAGGTTTCTTCGTGTGTTATGATCTTGATGTCATTCCACAATTTCTCTGGTCTCCCATCATTGGTATTCAATGAGTCAAATCTATTCTTCAGATTGTCTCTAAATTCAGGTTGGATATAATCAAGGCTGTATTTTGGCTTTTGTGGATTTATTTTAATTTTCTTCAGCTTCCACTTGAACTTGCATATAAACAGTTGATGGTTTGTTTTACAGTCAGTCCCTGGTCTTGTCTTGGCTGATGATATGGAGCTTTTCCATCACTTATTTCCACAGATGTAGCTTGTCTGTATTCCAGCTAATGAGGTCCACATGTATAGCCTCAATTCAAATGGTTGATAAAAGGTATTTGAAATGAATAAGTCAGTCTTGCAAAATTCTTGTGATCTTCAGGGTCATTTCTATCACAAAGCCCATATTTTCCCACTACTGGTGCTGCTTCTTTGTTTCCAGCTTTCACATTCCAATCACTAGTAATAATCAATGTATTTTTTTTATTACATATTTGGTCAATTTCAGTCTGCAAAAGTTGGTAAAAGTATTCAATTTCTTCAACTTTGCCTTTAGTGGTGGGTGCATAAATTTGAATAGTAGTATCAACTTGTCTTCTTTTAGGCATATGGATATTATCTATCACTGGCAGTGTTATACTTCAGGAGGTAGATCTTGAGATGTTCTTTTTGACAATGAATGCATGCAATTTGTCATTCCTGGCATAGTAGAACATATGATTGTCAGATTCAAAATGGCCAATACCAGTCCATTTCAGCTCATTGTTGCCTTGGATATCTATCTTTTTACGTTCCATTTCAGATGACTAAGAAGCTCAATATCATCCGTCAAGACAAGACCAGGGACTGACTTTGGAAGAAAACCATCAATTGCTCATATGCAAGGTCATGTGGAAGCTGAAGTTCTGACAACTCCCAAATTTCCTAGATTCACACTTTGTGCATTCCATGTTCTGATTTTAATGGGTATTTTCAGTCATATCTTCCCAGGTTGGGTCATGCCCCATCAGTAAATGAAGATCCCAAAAGCTTTACTCCAAACACATCATCAAGGTCAACTCTACTTTGAGGAGGCAGATTTTCCCCATTTCTATTTGAGTGCCTTCCTACCTGAGGGACTCATTTTCTAGCACTTTATCAGGTAATGTTTCAGGGCTATTCATAAAATTTTCCAGTACCGTATCAGTGTTTTCCTGATATTCAAATATTTTTCAGTGTCCAATTTTTTCAGAAGTGGATGAATCCATCTTTCTCCCCAGCCTATCTTAGTCTGAAAATTCCACTGAAACCCATCCACTGTGGGTGACTATGCTGGTGTTTCAAATACCAGTGGCATAGCCACCAGCCTCATACCAACATACAAGTAACAACAGTGTGACAGACTGACAGATGAGTGGTAGTTTCCTAGTTCTCCTAGGAAACATCAACTACTTGTCCCTTCATATGACACTTTCCTAGTTGATTTAAATATCCAGATTATTTGTGATGTATCTAAGTGATTCTTAGAGGTCTTTGGAGGGGAGGGGGAAGTAGATGCTTTGGTGGAGAAGTGGATCTTTACAACCTCTCGATAAGCCTTTTGTGTGTGTGTGTGTGTGTTTTAACTTTTGCAGGCTATGTTCTACTCCTATATCACACATTCCACAGAATTGAGATCTTGAAATTTATTGTTTAAAATCATAAATTCTCTAAATTGTTTCTTGCCTATATACATTAGCAAGATCTTATCTTGTTTCTACAGACCTGTCATGAGCATGAAAGTGATCTTTCCTTGATGCTTTTTATCCTAAGTTTTTCTGAATATACCCATTATACATATATATATATATATATATATATAAAGACTCTGAGACAACAGTCTGTCAGCAAAAGTAAAGACCTAAAAACCTTCATATCCACTCCTGGACCAAATTGGAGTGTCATTATAGGGTTGCTGGTGTGTTAGTGCCGAAAATCTGCAGGCATTTGGTTTATGAAGAGCTGTGGCCTACAATTGGAACCCTAACACCATCTTGAGCTTTGACTTAAATTTGAATGACATTTTGAGTTCTTTATGTTACCTCCCAATGTTTTAGACCATGTGTCCATGCTAATTCTAGGAGAGTCTAAGGAGAAGAAGTAACATGTTGTGTTGTTGTTGTTGTTTGGTGCCATCGAAGCAGCTCCAACTCATAGCAAGCCTATGTACAACAGAATGAACCATTGCCCAGTCCTGTGCTAGCCTCACAATCCTTGCTATACCCAAGTTCATTGTTGAAGCCTCTGTGGCTATCCATCTCATTGAGTACCTTTCCCTTTTCCATTGACCCCTACTTTACCAAGCATGATATCCTCCTCCAGAGAATATGCCTTCTGACAGCATGACCGAAGAAAGTGACACTAAATCTGGCCATTCTCATTCCAAGGAGCTGTACTTCTTACAGGACAGATTTATCAGTTTTTTTGGCAGTTCATGGTTTTTTCAATATTTTTCTCCAACACCACCACTAAAAGTGTCAAGTCTTAATTGGTCTTACTTATTCATTGTCCATCTCTCACATGCATATGAGGTGGTTGAAACTACCATACCTTGGGTTAGGCACACCTTAGTCTTCAAAGAGATATCTATGCTCTTCACCACTTTTAATAAGTCTTTTACAGCATATTTGTCCAGTGTAATATGTTGTCTGATATCTTGACTGTTGCTTACATTGGTGTTGATTGTGAAACTAAATAATATGAAATCTTTGACAACTTTAATCTTTTCTCCATTTATTGTGATCCTGCTTATTGGTCCAGTTGTGAGGATTTTCGTTTTCTTTATGTTGAGATGTAATTTTACTGCAGAGTATAATCTTTAATCTCCACCAGTAAGTGCTTCAACTTATCCTCACTTTCAGCAAGTAAAGTTGTGTCATCTGCATATCGGAGGTTGTTAATGAGTCTTCCTGCAATTCTGATACCATGTTCTTCTTCATATAGTCAAGCTTCTCAGGTTATTTGCTTAGCATATAGATTTCATATGTATGGTGAAAGGATACAACCCTAATGCACTCCCTTCCTGATTTTAAACCATGCAGTATAGCTTGTTCTGTTGAAATGACAGCCTCTTCATCTATGTACAGATTCCTCATGAGCACAATTAAGTGTTCTGGAATTCCTATTCTTCTCAATGTTATTCATAAAAAATCTTTCATATTGTAACTTGAGGCTTGATTTTTTTTTTTTTCTTCAGTTCTTTCAACTTGAGAAATTCAGAGTTTGTTCTTACCATTTGCTTTTCTAATTCCAGGTCTTTGCACATTTCATTCTAAGAATTGACTTTATCTTCTCAAGCTACTTTTTGAAATATTCTGTTCAGCTCTTTTATCTTGTCAGTTCTTCCATTTGCTTTATTTAGTTACTCTCTGCTCAAGGGCAAATTTCAGAGTCTCTTCTGACAAACAATTTGGTCTTTTCCTCCTTTCTTGTCTTTTTAATGACCTTTTGCTTTCTTCATGGATGATGTTCTTGATGTCATCCCACAATTGTTGTGGTTTTCAGTCATTGGTGTTAAATGCATCAAATCTATTTTTTGAATGGTCTCTAAATTCAGGAGGGATATTATCAAGGTTATATTTTGGCTCTTGAGGGCTTGTTTTAATTGTCTTCAACTTCAACTTGAATGTGCATATGAGCAGTTGAAGATCTGTTCCACAATCAGCTCCTGACCTTGTTTTAGCCAAAGACTTTGAACTTCTCCTTCACCTCTTGCCACAGATGTAGTCAATCTGATTCCTGTGTTTGCCATCTGGTGAAGTCCACATGTATAGTCACTGTTTGTGTTGTTGAAAAAAATATATTTGCAATGAATAAGTCATTGGTCTTGCAAAGTTCTATCAAGTGATCTTCAGTGCTATTTCTATCACCAAGGCCATATTTTCCAACTACTGGTAACTCTTCTTGGTTTCCATCTTTTGCATTCTATTCAACAGTGATAATCAGCACATCTTGATTGCATGTTCAATCGATTTCAGACAGCAGAAGTTGTTAGAATTCTTCAATATCCTCATCTTTGGCTTTGGTAGTTGATGTATAAGTTTGGATAATAGTAGTATTAGCTGGTCTTCCTTTTTGGTGTATGGATATCATCTGTGGTGGTTATGTTTGTGTGTCAACTTGGCTGGGCCTTGTTGAGTGACTGGGCAGCTGGTGGTAGTTATTCCCTATGATGAGACTGGCAAATAACTCCATGGTGAGATCTACCACAAGCAGTTGAGTAGCTGCTTTGGATAAGTGGTCTGCTTCCTGTATATAAGAAGCAGCTTTGGGAATGTTCTCTAGCTTGTGACATGCTTGAACCCTGCATGTAGCCATGTCATTGTTCAGCAGCCTACCATGCTCTGCTGACCTGGAGACTTAAAATGGACTTGAATTAATGGTCTGCCATATGGTTTGGTAACATTAGGACTGTGCCTTTTTATTTGTCTACCTTGGGCTTGGCAGCCTCAGCAGCCAACAGCTGTCTGAGTGAAGAAAAGCCTCTAGCTTCAGTGGGCCAGGAGCTTGAGGCATAGCTGAAGCCCAAGGCTGAGGGACTTTCACACAGCCCCTAGAGTTTGGCACTTTGAACTTGGACTTAAAACCTCCAAACTATGAGAGAATAAACTCCTGTTTGTTCAGCCATCCCACCTGTGGTATATTATTGTCAGAGTGGCACTAGGAAACCACAACATCATCCTATCACTGACAGTGTTGTACTTCAGGACAGATCTTGAAAAACTCTTTGTGACGATGAACACCACACCATTCTTCAATTTCTCATTCCCATCATAGTAGATCATATGGTTGTCTGATTCAAAATGGCCAAAACAAGTCCATTTAAGCTTATTTATGCCAAGGATATGAATCTTTATGCATTCTAGTTCATTTTTTACAACTTGCAATTTTCCTAGATTTATACTGCATACATTCTGTGTTGCAGCTATTAATGGATGTTTGTATCTGTTTCTGCTCATTTTGAGTTGTGCCACATCAGCCAATAGGGGTCCCAAAAGCTTTACTTTATCCATATTATTAAGGTTATCTCCACTCCGAGGAGTCAGCCCTTCCCCAGCCAAATTTTGAGTGCCTTCCAACATGATGGGCTTATCTTCTGGCACTATGTTGGACAATATTTCAGGGTTGTTCATAAATTTTTCTGGTAATATATCAGACAATTTTTCACTGCTATTCATAAAATTTTCACTGGCCAATTGTTTGAGAAGTGAATGGCCTTTTCCTTCTTCTGAATCTGTCTAAGTCTGGAAGCTCCACTGAAGCCTCTCCACCATGGGCATCCCTGGTGGCACTTTGCAACATGATGGCATACCCTCCAGTCTCACAGGAACATGTAAGCCACCACAGGATGAAAAACTGTCAGACAAGTTTGTCTCTCTTAGTTTTTCCTAACCCTGTAAACCTGCCTACCTCAGGTCCTGTCCTTAACATAGAGCCACCCATAAGTGAAAAGCAGCCGCTAACTCCTGGGTCTGCCTATCTCAGGCCCCTGCCTTTATATAGAGCCACATTCAAGTAAAAAGCAGCCTCTAAGCCCCTGGGCTGCCTACCTCAGCCCCCAGCTTTAATATAGAATCATACCCAAGTTCAAAGCAGCCTCCAAGCCCTGGGCCTCCCTACCTCAGGCTTTGACCTTAATAAAGAATCAACCCAAGTGAAAAGTAGATTGCAAATTAGAGGCAATCAAAATGAGGCTTCTACCAAGCAAAGGCCTCAGTCAAGCATGCCTAAATGTGAATTGGTTTGTAAGGAGCATGGTAATTTTTTCAAAGGATTATTTAAAACTTAATAGTAAGCAATACGTTATTCCTTCAGCATCTCCATTACCATCACATTGATAGTGCTCTGAGGATTTAGAGGTTTTCCTCTTGACTCCTTTTAACAGTCAGGGGAAAACAATGCTACAGGCAAATGGAGAGCCTTGTACATTCCTGAATGAGACAGGAGCTACCATTCACATAAAAATCCTCTGAGTAACAAAACTTCAACAATCATGAGAGTCTCAAGTAAAAAACAAATTTGGCCTCATTCAGAACTAGTGCTGCTATGCTAGGACCTCTTGAATATTTGCCTCTCTTTCTTATTAACAATGATACTCCTGTTAATTTGTTTAAACCATACCAAAACCAAACTTGCTACCATCGACTTAGACAGATTCAGAAGAAGGAAGAGGCCATTCACTTCTCAAACAATTGGCCAGTGAAAATCTTATGATTTTCTTATGATCCAACTCATAGCGACCCTTCCTTGGGTATCTGAGGGAGTATCACTACGGAAGTAGATTGTCCATCCTTCCTTCCAAGGAGTGGCTGGTGGGTTTGAACCACCAGCCTTCTGGTTAGCAGTCAAATGCTTTAGGCACTGTGCCACCAGAGCTAATATGTTAGGGGAAGATTTATTATCTAAGTGGATTTCCATATGCAGTTTACTGACTATGGAGCAATTCTATTAAGTTTTCCTTCTCCTTTACTGAAACAAATGTGGAAAACACTTTGTGTTTTATCCAAGAATTAATGAAAGTTTAGGAAACTATAGAACAAGATCAAGGAGAAAGAGAGGAATTCAAACAAGTACCCACTGAACTTAGGGAAAAAACAACCACAGTATAAGATGGTGGAGTAGGCAGACAAACTACACAGACCCTCTTCAACAAAGGAAAAAGAAACCATTTGACAGAGATACAGAAGATAATACTGGAGCACTGAGCTTTGAAAGGAAGCATACAGAAGTAGATTAGGCACCAATTAGTGGGAAAACCTGAAAAAAAACAAGACCTAAGAAGACAGCAGGGACATATGAAAGGCAGACAATGGGAAAGGAGACAGGTGGTGAGGGTATAAGTGCTGCCAACTAGTGAACAGAGGAGCACAGCACAGAGGCTTACATAGATAACATACAAACAAAACAAAGAAAATGAAAATTTTGGGCATTCCAACACACAATCACCAATTAAATATAAACAGAAAAATGACACAATGCCTTGGAGAAAACATAGCACCACAGTGCACACAAAGAAGCAAGATAAAGCAGCAGAAACAAGGGACCAGGATGCAGACCCAAAACATATTCCTGAGGAAGACACAGCATTGGAACTCCCTGATAAGGAATTAAAATATATATATACTTGGGTACCTTCAATTAATTGAGAGACAGTTCAAGGAAAACACTGAAAAAACTGATGAAAACAGAGACAAAACCCTAGAAAAATTTTGATAAAAATTGCAATAACAAAATGACAAAATAAATGAAAAACAAGAAATGATACAAAATCTACAGACAGAAATTTAGAAGATTAATAATAAATTTTCAGAAATAGATAACACATTGAATGGTCAAAGGAGTAGAATGGAATCAATGGAAGGCAGAAATAGTGAGATTGAAGGCAAATACCGCAATACTTCTTTGGAAAGGGATCAATCAGAAAATAAATAAATAAATAAATAAAGCCTAAGGTTCATGTGGGATACCATCAAAAGGAATAACCTACATGTAATCAGAATTATAGAACAGGAAGAGACAAATAAAACCACAGAAAAAAATTGTCTAAGATTTGTTAGAAAGAATTTTCCTGGTATGATGAAAAATGAGAATGCATCCATTCAAGAAGTCCAACAATCTCAAACAGGATAGACCCAAAAGAAAATCACCAACACATATCATCATCAAACTCACCAAAACCAAAGACAAAGAAAGAATCCTGAAAGCAGCACAGAAAAAATGAAAAGTTACCTACAAGAGGCAACCAATAAGAGTAAGTTCAGATTTCTCAACAGAAACCATACAGGTAAGAAGACAATGGCTTTATATATATAAAACCCTTAAAGAGAAAAATTTCCAACCAAGAATTATATACCCAGCAAAATTGTCCCTCAAATATGATGGTGAAATTAGGACATTGTCAGATAAACAAAAATTAAGGGTATTTGTTAAAACCAGACCAACTTTACAAGATATGCTAAAGGGAGTCCTTTGGATAGAGAGCCAACATCATCAAACAACTGACCATTAACACACATGATGACATAACCCAGAAACCATCCCAGTTATAGAAATATCCAAAGTAAATAAACCTAAAAAATTGTAAACAGGAAACCAGAGACATCAATTGACAAATGAGGACAACTACAAACCAAAAAGAGGGAAAAAATTATGTAGTTACAGAACTTCTAAATGGTAAAGAAGTTAAGACAACCACAAGATAGAACAAACTGTTCAAAACTTGAGAATAAAATTATAAATCACAGGGTAAACTCAAAGAAAAATGATAAACTTTCACATCAAAATAAAAAAGAAGACCAGAACAATATTTAGCAAATACTAAAACTATAGCAAAGAAGGAAGCAATAACACAATCCATAAAAAGAAAAATGAGCTCAGCACAGAAGTTTATATGGAACAAAGAAATCAACATCACAAAAAAGCACATGAAAAATGACAGCAACAAATTCATACTTGTCGATAATTTCATATCTGACAAGGGACTTATCTTTAAAATTTATAGAAATCTCCAACACCTCAACAACAAAAAGATTAACAATCTAATTAAAAAATAGGTAGAAGATATGAGTAGACACTTTACCAAAGAAGATGTTCAGGCAACCAGCAAATACATGAAGAAATGCTCATGATCATTAGCCATCAGAGAGATGCAAATCAAAACAACAATGAGATATCATCTCATCCCAGCACTGATGGCAAAGTTCAACAAGACAGAAAATAATAAATGCTGGTGAGGATGTGTAAGGATTGGGACTCTCATACACTGCTGGTAGGACTGTCAAATGGTACAAGCATTATGGAAAACAGTATGTAGATTCCTTAAAAAGTTGGAATTAGAAATACCATTTGACCCAGCAAACCAATTAGCAGGTATATACCCTAAAAAAGTGAGAGTCATGACATGAACAGGTATATGCACACCGATGTTCATCACAGCACTATTTGAGATATCAAAAAGGTGGAAACAACCTACATACACATCAACAGAAGAGTGCATAATCAAACTGTGGTACATACATACAATGAAATACTATGCAACACTAAAGAATAATGTAGACTTCTGGTGGGATGGAGGAATAGGCAGATGGGCGGTGCAGACCTTCTTCAGTGGGGATGGGAGGGGCCACTTGACAGAGATATAGAGGATAGTCCTGGAGCCCTGAGCTTTGGAAGGAGCTATGCAGAAGTGAATTGGGCACCAACTAGTGCCCTGAACGAAAATGGTGAGTGCAGGGGTGGGCGGAGCTGCAGATTGTTGGCCACTCTGACGAGACCAATGGCCTGAATGCTTCTGGTTAGTGTTGGGACCTGGGAGTTGACCTGGGGATCAGTCCCAGTCACTGAGGGCTGTGGGGATGGCTGCTCTGGTGGACTGTGGCTGGGAGGGGAGGCAGCAGGGAGGGAGATGGCCTGAACTGTGGACATTCTGCTATTCAGAAGGTGCAGTCATTTTGATTGTTTGCACATGGCAGCCATTTTATATGTTTGGGGTGACCGAGAGCACAGCCATTTGGAATGTTTGCAAGTGGCAACCATTTTGGATTTTGAAGTGATGGCATTCTCATTCCAGGGACCTAAGAACTGGCTCTGTTTGCCAGGAGTGGCAAGGACATATAAAAGGCTGATAACAGGGAGGGAGACAGGTGGTGAGTGTATAGATGCTGACAACTAGTGAATGGAGTAGGACAGCACAGTACCCTGCCTATATAGATAACATACAAACAAAACAAAGAAGATGAAAATTGTGGGCCAGTCACTCCAACATATAATCACAAATTAAATATAAACACAAAAATGTCACAAAGCCTCAGAGATGACAGAGCATCACAGTCCACACAAGGAAGGAAGATGGAGCAGGAGAAGTAGGGGACCAGGATACAGACCCAAAACACATCCATGAGGAAATTCCAATGCAGATTTTTTCCCATTTTTGGTTTGTATTTGTCCTCATTTGTCAGTTGGTGTCTCTTCCTGTTCTCTTGAATTCCTTATCAGGGAGTTCCAAAAGAATTGCATTCAGGTATCTTCAAAGGATTGAGAGACAGACCAAGGAAAACACAGACAAAACCCTAGAAGAATCTTGGAAGAAAATACAAGAACAAAATAACAAAATAAATGAAAAATTAGAAATGATTCTAAATCTACAGAGAGAAATCCAGAAGATCAATACTAAATTGTCAGAAACAGATAACACATTGAAAGGGC
>NW_006921750.1:7444746-7459384 GCF_000298275.1 Orycteropus afer afer
CAAATACTAAAACAATAGCAATGAAGAAAGTGATAACATGATTCACAAACAAAACAAGCTCAGCATAGAAAATTATATGGAACAAAGAAATCAACACCATGAAAAAACACATGACAAAAATGACAGCAACAAATTCATATTTGCTGATAATTACATATCTGGGAAGGGACTTATCTCTAAGATTGATGGGAAACTCCAACACTTCAACACCAAAGTAATTAACAATCCAGTTGAAAAACAGGCAGAAGACATGAATAGACACTTCACCAAGGAGGATATTCAGGTGGTCAGCTAATGTAGACTTCTGGTGGGATGGAGGAATGGGCAGATGGGTGGTGCAGACCTTCACCAAGACGCTCACAGTCATTGGCCATCAGAAAGATGTAAATAAAAACAACAATGAGATATACCTTCTCACCCCAGCACTGATAGTAAGGTTCAATGAGACAGAAAATAACAAATTCTGGTGGGGATGTGGAGAGATTGGGACTCTCATACACTGCTTGTGTGACTGTGAAGTGACACAACCACTGTGGAAAGCAATATGATGATTCCTTAGAAAGTTGGAAATGGAGATACCATTTGACCCAGCATCCCATTACTAGGTATATATCCTAGAGAGGTGACAGCCAGGATAGTAACAGATACATGCACACTCACATTCATCACAGCACTATTTATAATATAATAGCAAAAAGATGGAAACAACCTATGTGCCCATCAGTGGAAGAGTGGATGACCAAACTATGGTACATACACATACTGAAATGCTATGCAGCACTAAAGAATAATGTTGAGTCTGCAAAACACCACATAATATGGATGAACTTGGAGGACATTATGGTGAGTGAAAAAAGTCAATCACAGGACAAATATAGTATTAGTTTGTTGTTGTGGAGGGTCAAGGAAAGGTTTATATATGGAGGTAAAGTCTGTTGGTTGTCAAGGGTGGGAGGGAAGGGGGGAGCACTGCAAAAAAAAAAAATGCATTGACCCATGTCACTTTAGATTTGTATATTTCACTGTACATAAATTATTATATTTCAATAAAATGCATTTGAAAAACTATAAAATCAATAGATAATTCTCTGTTCATCATTTGGATAGAAAGTGCAAAAAAAAAATGTAGAATTTGCAAAACACCGCATAACATTTATGAATTTGTAAGGCATTATGCTGAGTGAAAGAAATCAATAACAAAAGGACAATTATAGAATGAGTTCATTATTGTAAAAAGTCAAAGAAAGGTTTATATATGGAAGGAAACATTCTTTGTTGGTTACCAGCGATGGGAGGGTACAGGAGGGAACACTGAAAAAAAAATGCATTGACCAATGTCACTTTAGTTTTGTGTATTTCACCGTACAGAAATTATATTTCAATAAAATATATTTTAAAAAAAAGATGTGGGAAAGGTCTTGTCATCTGAACCTATACATGTTCAAATACACACTTGTAAGCCTTTTCCTAGATTACCCCAATATTCATTAAAGCCAGAAGCTACAGCAGGGTTAGAACATATTATTCAAGTTTTTTTCTAAAAAGGCTTACTTATACAATGCAAAAGTCCTTGTAATTCTCTTATTTTTCCTAAAAACAAACAAAATAACAGGGCAGAGATTTGTACAAGATTCAAGAGCAGTAAAGAAGATTATTATAACTCTGTTTCCTGCATGTTTTTGTTGTTAGGTGCCGACGAGTCGTTTCTGACTCAAAACGACCCTGTGCACAGCAGAACGAAACACTGCCCCAACCCGCTCCAGCTCCATGATCCCTGCTATACTTGAGCCCATCATCACAGCCACCGTACCAATCCATCTCGTTGAAAGCCTCCCTCTCTTTCATCAACCCTACACCCTACCAAGCATGACATCCTTCTACAGGGAATGGTCCCTTCTGACAACATGACCAAAATAGGTGAGATGAAGTCTGGCCATTCTCAGATCCAAGGAGCATTTTGGGTGAACTTCCTCCAGGACAGATCTGTTAGTTCTTTTAGCAGTCCGTGGTACTTTCAGCATTCTTCACCAGCACCACAACTCAAAAGCATCAACTTTCTTTGGTCTTTCTTATTCATTGTCCAGCTCTTGCATGCATACAAGGCGATTGGAAATATCATGGCTTGTCTTGTCAGGGACACCTTAGTCCTCAAGGAGACATCCTGGCTCCTCAGCACTTGAAACAGTTCTTTTGCCGCTGACCTTCCAATGCTACATGTCGTCAAAGGTCCTGACTGCTACTTCCATTGGCATTGATTGTAGAACCAAGTAAAGGTAATTCTTTGACAACCTCAAACTTCTCTACATTTACTGTGATGCTGATCATTGGTCCAGTTGTGAGGATTTTTGTTTTCTTTATATTGAGATGTAATCCACACTGCAGACTGTATTCTTCAATCTTTATCAGTAAGTGCCTGAAGTCATCCTCACTTACAGCAAGCCAAGTTGTATCATCTGCATATCTCAGGTTATTAATGATTCTTCCTCCAATCCTGATGCCATGTTTTTCTTCATATAGTCCAGCTTCTCAGATTATTTGCTCAGCATATAGACTGAATAAGTGTGGGAAAAGAATACAACCCTGACACACTCCCTTCTTGATTTTAAACCAGGTAGTGTCCCCTTGTTCCATTTGAATGACAGCCTCCTGATCAAGGTACAGGTTCCTCATGAGTACAATCAAGTGTTCGGGAATTCCCATTCTTCTCAATGTTATCCATAATTTGTCATGATCCACACAATCAAATGCCTTTGCATAGTCAATAAAACACAAGTAAACATCTTTCTGGTATTCTTTGCCTTGAGCCAAGATCCATCTGACAACAGCTATGATATCCCTTGTTCCACATCCTCTTCTGAATCCAGCTTGCACCTCTGGAAGTTCTCTGTCAACATACTGCTGCAACCATTTTTGAATTATCTTCAGTAAGATCTTATTTGCTTGTGATATTAATGATATTGTTCTATAATTTCCACATTCTGTGGGATCACCTTTCTTTGGAATGGGTACAAATATAGATCTCTTCCAGTGAGTTGGCCAGGTGACTGTCTTCCAAATTTCTTGGCATAACCAAGTGAGTTCCTCCCATGGGACATCCATTTGTTGAAATATCTCAATGGGTATTCTGTCAATTCCCGGACCCTTGTTCTTTGGCAATTCTTTCATTGAAGTTTTGACTTCCTCCTTCGGTACCATTGGTTCTAGATCATATACCACTTCCTGAAATGGATGAAGATTGACCAGTTCTTTTTGGTACAGTTACTCTGTGTATTCTTGCCATCTTCTCTTGATGTTTCCTGCATCATTCAATATTTTGCCCATAGAATCTCTCAGGATTGCAACTCAAGGCTTAAATATTTTCTTCAATTCTTTCAACTTGAGAAATGCTGAATCTGTTCTTCCCTTTAGGTTTTCTAACTCCAGGTCTTTGCACATTTCACTGTAGTATTGATTTTGTCTGCTTGAGCTACTCTTTGAAATTGTCTGTTCAGCTCTTTTATCTTGTCATTTCTTCCATCTACTTTAGCTACTCTCTGCTCAAGGGCAAGTTTCAGAGTCTCTTCTGTCATCTACTTTGGTCTTCTCTTTTTCCTCATCTTTTTACTGATCTCTTGCTTTATTCATGGATAATGTTCTTGATATCCTCCCACAATTCTTCTGGTTTTTGGTCATTGGTGTTCAATACATCAAATCTATTCTTTAGAAGATCTCTAAATTCAGGAGGGATATATTCAAGATCATATCATATTTTGGCTCTCTTGGACTTGTTTTAACTGTCTTTAACTTCAAGTTGAACTTGCATATTAGCAGTTGATGGTCTGTTTCACAATCAGATCCTGGCCTGGTTTTGGCTGAAGATATTGAGCTTTTCCTCTGCCTCTTGCCACAGATGTAGTCAATATGATTCCTGTGTGTTCCATCTGGTGAAGTACATGTGTAGAGCTTCCATTTGTGTCGTTGAAAAAAAAGGTGTTTTCAATGAATATGTCATTGGTCTTGCAAAATTCTACCATGCGAGTTTCAGCATTATTTCTCTTACCAAGGCCAAATTTTCCAACTACCGGTGATTCTTCTTTGATTCCAACTTTTGCATTCCACTCACCAGTGACTGATTGCATGTTCGGTCAATTTCAGACTGTAGAAGTTGATAAAATTCTTCAATTTCCTCCTCTTTGGCTTTGGTGGTTGGTGCATAAATTTGAATAATAGCCATATTATCCTATCACTGACAGCATTGTACTTCAGGAGAGATCTGGAAACATCCTTTGTGATGATGAATGCCACACCATTCCTCTTCAAACTGTCATTCCTGGCATAGTTGATCATACGGTTGTCTGATTCAAAATGGCAAAAACCAGTCCATTTCAGCTCACTAATGTTAAGGATATCAATCTTTTTATGTTCCATTTCATTTTTGACAAATCCCAATTTTCCTAGATTCATACTTCCTGCATTCCATGTTCCAATGATTAATGGGTATCTGCAGCTGTTTCTCTTCAATTTCAGTGGTGCCACATCAGCAAATGGAGGTCTCGATAGCTTTACCTTATCCATATGAGTAAGGCTGTATATAGACAGGAGCTCTGGTAGCATAGTGCCTAAGGCACTTGACTGCTTACCAGAAGGCTGGCGGTTCAAACCCACCAGCCACTCCTCTGAAGGAAGGTTGGGCAATCCTACTTCCGTAGTGATACTGCCTCAGAAACCCAAGGAGAGCTCACTATGAGTCGGGGCCGACTCGACGGCATATAACAACAACAACAACAACATGAGTCATAACAGACTCCACAGCAATTGATGTTTTCTGAGGAGATAAAGGAGAGTTCTTAGTCTAAATAAAGTCAGGCAAGTACCCTTGTGAAGATGTGAAAGAAAAATCTCAAGGGTATTGAAGGAAGCAGAGAGAGAAACACTGACATATGCTCACATAAGTAAGAATGAAGAGGCAGTGGTAGAGATGAAAGAATAAAGAAAGGAAAAACCTCCTACTTCTCTATTCTAAGCCAAGTTCATGCTTAGAATAGGCTGTTCCTATTTACTCACTGCCATGAGGTCAAACCCGACTCATAGTGACCCCTCCTTAGGTTTCCAAGGGGGTATGCCTTGGGAAGGAAATTGCCCAACCTTCCTGTTCCTATTGGCCAGCACGAATTTGTGAAAGAATAATGGAATCATTAGTCTATGAGTATCATTCTAGAACAGATTGAGTAGCTATTCCAGCCTTTTAGTGTAACCATGTACCTGGGCATTCTGGCCCTTATTCCATCTCCAAAAACATTTTTAACAAGAAAAAAAATACAAGCAATTCTTTTTAATGTCATTTATTCTGCAAATTTCATTAACAAATATCTCAATTTCTAAAGCTTCTTGATGATTAAAATTTTACCCAAATCTGGTAGCATAGTGCCTAAGGCATTTGATTGCTAACCTGAAGGAAGGTTGAGCAATCTACTTCAGTAGTGATACTGACTCAGACACTCAAGGTGGGGTCACTATAAGTCAGATTCGACTGGAAGGAAGTGAGTTAGTTTTTTTTTTTTTTTTTAAATTGTGATTTGGGTAAAAGTCTACAGAGCAAATTCACGTTCTATACAGCAGTTCACATACTCTTTGTCTCATGACATTGACTACAATTTACCACAATGCAACAGCTCCCCTCCCACTTCCTCCTGACAGTTAACTCTTCCCTTTGTCCATCTCTCCATGCACTCCTACCCCCTGTGCTGTCTCTCTGCACATAAACAGTCTCTCTTTCCCCCATGATTGTTCCCTCCAAGGAATGATCCACCTCAAGTAAATGTTCAACTCATATGCCTGTCTTTTGTTTGGCTGGAAGCCACAAGTGTGGATTCAATTCCAGACCTGAAGCGTAGCTAAGGGCCATAGTTTCAGTTGTTCCACCAGGCTCTATCAGAGCAGCAAACCTGGCCCTCCCACCGTTTTTGTTTTGTTTTGTTGTTTTCCCAAAATGATTTTGAGTTTTGTTCCATGTTCTCCCTCTATATCCAGGATCTCCTACATAGGTCCCCCTCCAAATGATTGACAGTGGTAGCCTGGCACCATCTAGTTCTTCTGGTCTCATAGTCTTATAGGCTGAGGATCACATGGTATACCAGTCTCTAAGACTCTAGGACTAATTGTTTCCATGAATCTTTGACTTTCTTCATTCTTCTTTGCTCTGGATGAGGAGAGACTCACTGTTGCATCTAGATGGCTGCTTGCAAGGTTTTAAGATCCAAGTCTCTACTTGATAAAGTAGAAGGTGGAACAATGTTTTGTGTAGTATGTTATGTCAATTGAGCTTGATGTCCCCTGCAACAATAGTCCTGAGACCACAGGTTCAACTACTTCCTCCCTCTGGGTAGCTGGTTCTGGCCAAGAAATGACTACAGCCTTGTCCTTTGTCGGCTCTACTATACACCTGAGAATTCTTACAGAAGATACAAATACACTTGTAGAATCATTGTCTGCCAACCCTATAGATGGTCCTGGGTACACACCCACTGTGTAGACATACCTAATATTTCAGCCTATCCACCCATCTATCCACCCGTATACCCATGTTTACCTTCACTGACAATGCAGTACTGTATGTACAAAAGGTTTCATCTTTGTTGTCTTTTATTCCCATGTACCTCTCTATGTCTTACTCTTCCTCAATGCCACCATGTTTATCACTCATATTTGGTACATTGCCCTTCTTTTCTCTCAAGTCAATACTTTCTCTTACCTATCTAACAGTGTTCCCTCCCCTCCCCTCACACTCCTGGTAACCAACAAAGAAAATGTCCTTCCATATATAAACCTTTCCTTGATTTTACAATAACAGACTAATACAATATTTGTCCTTCTGTGATTGACTTATTTCATTCAGCATAATGCCCTCCACATTCATCCACGTAACATGGTATTTTGATTACTCTATGTTATTCTTTAGGGTTGTATAATATTCCATTGTGCATATGGACCATAGTTTGGTTATCCATTCCTCAGTTGATGGACATCTAGGTTGTTTCCATTTTTTGCTATTGTAAATAGTGCTGCAATTAACATGGGCGTGCATATGTCTGCTCTTGTCATGGCTCTCACTTGTTTAGGATATACACCTAGTAATGGAATGGCTGGGTCAAATGGTATTTCTAATTCCAACTTTTTAAGGAATGGCCATACTGCTTTCCAGTGGTTGTACCATTTGACAGTCCCACCAGCAGTGTATGAGAGTCCCAGTCTCCCCGTATCCTTGCCAACATTTGTTATTTTCTGTCTTGTTCAACTTTCCTACTAGTGCTGGGACCAGATGGTATTTCATTATTGTTTTGATTTGCATCTCTCTAATGGCTAACGATCATGAGCATTTCTTCATATGCTTTTTGGCCACCTGAATATCCCCCTTGGTGAAGTGCTTATTCATGTCTTCTGCCCATTTTGTAATTTGTTCATTTGTTTTTTGTTATTGAGGTATTGGAATTTTCTATAAATTCTAGAGATAAGTCACTTGTCAGATATGTCATTGCCAAATATTTTTTCTTCCCAATCTGGAGGTTCACTTTTGACACTTTTGGAGAAGTTTTTGGAAGCACATAAAAATTAATTTTTAGAAGGTTCCATTCTTCTAGCTTATCTTCTGCTGTTTGGCATTTTGGATTATGCTTGATAGTCTATTTATGCCATATATTAAGGGCCCTAAATTTTTCCCTAGTTTTTTGCTTGAGGAATTTTAGAGTTTTAGGTTTCACATTTAAGTCTTTGATCCATCTGGAGTTAGTTTTTGTGTATGGTGTAAGGTACAGATCTTGTTTCATTTTTCTGAAAATGGATATCCAGTTTTGCCAGCATCATTTATTTTAAAAAAATCATTCTCTTTCACATTTAATGGATTTTTGTCCTTTGGCAAAGATTAGCTCACCATTGGTCAATGAATCTATTTCTTTGTTCTCAATTCTATCCCATTGTTTTATGTGTCTGTCCTTGTACCAATACCAGGCAGTTTTGACTACTGTGGTTGTATAGTAGTTTTTGAGATCTGGCAATGTGAGACCTCCTACTTTGTTCTTGCTTTGATTATTTGAGGTCTCTTTCCTTTAAATATAAAATTTTAAAATTATATATATATAAGTGATTCATTTTTCCATATCTTAAAAAAAATGTTGATGGGATGTGGATTAGGATTGCATTGAATGTATAGATTGCTTGGGGATATAATTGACATTTTCACAATGTTCAATCTTCCTATCCATGATCATGGTATGTTCTTTCATTTATGTAGTTCTCTTACAGTATCTTGAAGTAGTTTTTTTATAGTTTCCTTTGTACAGGAGTTTTGTGTCCCTGGTAAGATTTATTCCCAAGTATTTCATTTTTTTTGGTAGCTATTGTAAATGGTATTGATTTCCTTATTTCCTTTTCAGCAATCTCTTTGCTGGTATAGAGGAATCCAACTGATTTTTGGAGGTTGATCTTTTATCCTTCCATGATGCTAAATCTCTCAATCAGTTCCAGTAGATTTCTGACCAAGTCTCTTGGGTTTTCTAGGTATAGGATCATATCGACAGCAAATAGGGATAGTTTGACTTCTTCCTTACCAATTTAGTTGCCTTTGATTTCCCTTTCTGGCCTTATTACCCTGGCTAGAACTTCCAGTACAATGTTAAATAGAACTGATGATAGAGGGCATCCTTGTCTGGGTCCTCTTCACAAGGGGAATGGTTTCAGTCTCTTTCCATTGAGACTAATGTTGACTATTGGTTTTGCATAGATGCCCTTTATTGTGTTGAGTAATGTCCCTTCCTTTCCTATTTTGCTGAGAGTTTTGATCAGTAATAGGTGTTGGATTTTATCAAATGCCATTTCTGCATCAATTGATATGATCATGTTGTTCTTTTTCTTTGTTTTATTTATGTTGTGAATGACATTGATTGCTTTTCTAATATTGAACCATGTTTTTGTACCTGATATGAACCCCACTTGGTCATAATGAATGATTTTCTTGATGTGTTGTTGAAGTCTATTGACTAGGATTTTGTTGAAGATTTTTGCATCTATATTCATGAGGGATATTGATCTATAGTTTTCCTTTTGAGTGATGTCTTTGCCTGGTTTTGGTATCAAGGTTATGCTTGCTTCATAAAATGGGTTAGGGTGGATTCCAACCTTTTGTATGTTTTGGAATATTTTGAGTAGGATTGGTGTCAGTTCTTCTCTGAATGTTTGGTAGAATTCTCCAGGGAAACTGTCTGGTCCAGGAATTTTGTTGTAGTTCTTGGTAAATTTTTATGACCTGTTCAGTTTCTTCTTTTGTTATGTATCTTCTGTTCAACTTTTCCACATCAGTCTGTGTTAGTTTAGCTAAATGGTGTGTTTCTAGAAATCTGCCCATTTCTTCCAGATTTGTTGGAGTACAGTTCTTCCTAGTATCCTGATATTACCGTTTGTAGTTCAGATGGTTCTGATGTGACGTCACCCATTTCATTTCTTATTTGTGTTATTTGTACTCTCTCCCTCTTTTCCTTTCTTAAATTTCCCAGTGATTTGTTAATTTTATTGATCTTTTCAAAAAACCAACTGCTGGTTTTGTTGATTTTTTTCTCTTGTCTTTCTAGTTTCTGTTTCATTGATTTCTGCTCGATTCTGGATTATTTCCTTTCTTCTAGTGACTGTAGGCTTTTCTTACTGTTCTTTTTCTAATTGTTGGAGATGTGGATTTGAAGTATTGATTTTGGGTCTTCTTTTTTACTGTGTGCATTTATTGCTATAAATTGGACTTTAATCACTGCTTTTGCTGTGTCCCAAAGATTTTGGTACGTTGGGTTTTCATTCTCATTTGAATCAAGGAATTTTTGAATTTTATTTTTTTTTTCTTCAGTGAGTTAGTTTTGAGTCATAAAACACACCCATATTTTATGATATTAAAGCAATGAAGGAAATACCAATATTAGTTATTTCCTGGAATAGATGAATATTGACTAATTCTTACTGGTACAGTGACTCTGTGTATTTTTTCCATTTTCTTTTGATGCTTCCTGCATCAGTCAATATTTTGCTCATTGAATCTTTCAATATTGCACCTTAAGACTTGAATTTTTTCTTCAGTTATTTCATCTTGAGAAATACTGAGTGTGCTCTTCCCTTTTGGTTTTCTAACTTGAGGTCTCTGCATATTTCATAATAATTGACTTTGTCTTATTGAGCTGTTCTTTGAAATATTATCTTCAGGTCATTTATCTTATCATCTCTACCATTTATTTTAGCTACTCTATTCAAGAGCAAGTTTCAGAGTCTCTTCTGACATTCATTTTGGTCTTTTCTTCCGTTCACATCTTTTAAATGACCTTTTTCTTTTAATGTATGATGTTCTTGATGTCATCCCCAATTTATTGGTGTTCAGTGTGTCCAATCTATTTTTCAGATGGTCTCTAAATTCAGGTAAGATATAATCAAGGTCATGTTTTCACTCTCATGGACTTGTTTTAATTGCCTTCAGCTTCAGCTTGAACTTACATGTGAGCAGTTGATGGTCTCTTCCACAGTGAGCACCTGGCCTTGTTTTGGCTGAAGATATTGAGTTTCTCCATCTCTTCTTTGCACAGATGTAATTAATGTAATTCCTGTGTATATCATCTGGTGAGATTCACATATATAGCTGTCATTTATGCTGTTGAAAAAAAAAAAAAAAGGTATTTACAATGAGTAAGTTGGTCTTGAAAAATTCTATCATGCCTTCTCCGATCTTATTTCTATCAAAAAGGTTATATTTTCCAACCACCAAAGATACTTCTTTGTTTCCAACTTTCACATTCCAATCATCAGTAATTATCAATACATCTTTGCTTGCATGTTTGGTCAACTTTCGACTGTAGAAGTTCTTAACAATCATTAATTTCTTTGCTTTAGAGGTTGGTGCATAAATTTGAATAATAGTTGTTTTAAGTGATCTTCCTTGTGTGTGTATGAATATTATCCTATCACTGACAGCTTTGTACTTCAGGATAGATCTTGAAACATTCTTTGTGATGATGAATGTGATGCCATTCCTCTTCAATTTGTCATTCCCTGAAGAGTAGATCATAAGATTTTCTTATTCAAAATGGCCAGAAGTGTCCATTTAAGCTCACTAGTACCTAGAATTAATCTTTATGTCTTTCATTTCATTTTTGACAACTTTCAATTATCGTACTTTCATACTTCATAAGAAGTGTGAATATCACTATAGAAAATGTTAATTTTCCCTGGATCTTGTCACATTTTGAAGACATTTCCATTAGAAAATATTATATTTAAAGAATTGCAGAAGATTTATTCCTGGGTCATTTATTTTTCGGTTGGAGATAAAGTGGAAATAATATCAGATAGGTTATCTAATGCCATCACACCTATAGGATTATCAATTAGTCCAAAGTCCTGAGCAAATTGTTATCCCACAAGAGAAACACAAGAAAATGAAGCATAAATGGGTTACTTCTCCAATGTAATAACAATAGTTCATTTGAAATATATGTTTTAAAATCAGCATAATATGGGATGGATATAATGAAATGTTTATGTATTGCTCACCCTACATCTTATTTTCAAGCAAAGATGAGATAGATAACAATACTCATAATTTATTTAAATGGTTATAAATTATATAAAAATATTGTATATAACCCAAGGATATTAAAAGTGATTATTGGGCATGTGTGATTTTTAAGATCCCAGTGACATGCCATTAAACTCCAAAGACAGAAGCAGCTTTATAAGAAAGATAAATCAGATTGGGAAGATGCATCATTTTTATTTGAGGTGATTCATTTCATGGATTAATTGGGATTAAACTATGTTCCTTCTAACCAGGGAAGCCTTGCCAAGCACATTCTCATAACAGCCCCTCAGGGTAAGAAGAGGTAGAGTTATCACAGGCATGAAATCACAGGAACACTAGTAATGTGCTTCTTCAGTGCTTTGCATATATAGAATTCATCACAATCACAAAAAATTTTTTAAAATAAAAATGCCAAGACTCATTCAGAATGAGTATGGACTTAGAGCACCAAAGTTTTCTAAAGATCTGTAAATAATTATTATGATCATCTGTTTGGAGAACCTGACCTAAGGGCCTTTAATATTTTTGGGTCTAAAAATCTGGTGAAAACTCTGACGTGTCTCTCTATATATGACAATTTCCTGTGATTTTGTATATAACTTAGGCAGATTATGAATACTGGAAACCAATCCATGTACCTGAGGCTAATGACAACTGATGTAGATCAAAACTAATGTCCCTTCTAGGCAAGAGGAAAAGTCACTAGGAAGTGACCAAATCCAATCTATTATCTGTGTTACTAGAGACTTTTTGGAAAAAAAAATCAAAAGAAAACAAGCTGATTTGTTAGTGTCTAGTCAGCATTATGGAGCTCTGGTGGCACGGTACCTAAGACATTAGAATGCTAACCAGAATGTGTTGTTGTTATGTGCTGTAGAGTCAGACTCGACTCATAGCAACCCCTCCTTGGGTTTCCAAAGCAGTGTCACTACAGAAGTAGATCACCTAACCTTCCTTCTGAGGAGTGGCTAGTAGGTTTGAACTGCCAGTCTCCTGGTTATCAGTCAAATGCCTTAGGCTCTATGTTACCAGAGCTTCTAACCAGAATGTAGGTGGTTCAAACCCACCAGCCACTCTGCAGAAGGAAGATGGGGTAATCTACTTCCATAAATCTACTTCTGTAAAAAAAAAACAATAAAAATCAATTGAAAGCAACACAGAAGACGGTCCTGGAACTCTGAGCTTTGAATGGAAGGATAAAGAAGTGGATTAAATACCAACTAGTAGAAGAACCTGAATGAAACAGTGTGTCCTGAGGGCACAGCCATTTTGAATATTTCCCAATAGCAACACAAAAATCAGTTCTGCTCACCAAGGCAGTATGGGCATGGACTGCATTGGTGCCTGAAGACCAGAAGAGAGAACAATGAGGAAGGGGACAGGTGAACCTGTGGACTGTGGTGGTAGTCCTGAGAGCATAGCCATTTTGGATGTGTGCAAGCAGCCAGTGCAGCCATTTTGAGTGTATGCAACTGGCATTCTTGCTTGAACTGTGACCTGAGAGTGGGCTTCACCTGCTGAAGACAGCAAGGGCAACCACATTGGAGACTGACTACTGGAGAGGTGTAATATTACCCTTGTTACTCTTGTGCCCCAAACATTCTTGGTGTACAGGGGTGTGGTCATGCCACACACCCCCCACCTCCACCCACCTTCCTGACATACAGGAGTTCCATCCTGCCCAGTCTGTGTCCTGGCAGAGCCTGGGTGCCTTGCCCTGACAAACCCCCCCCCCTGCAGTTTCCTTTTTCTTTGTTTTTCTTTAATTTATTGTTTTTACTTTCCTCTTTTTTTTCCCCTTAATCTTTGCCATCCCTTTTTTTATTTTTTTCCCCCCACTTCTCTCTGCTTTTCCTGGTTCTTTTCTTTTTTCTTTATTTTGGTTCTTCCCATCTCTTATTTATTCTTTTGGAGTTTTTCTTATTCTTTAACTCTTGCTCTTTTCTCTCATTCATCATGCCTAGATATTGTGCGAGATTTTTCCCCCTTTTTCACCTTATCTTCTTTTATCCTTTAATATATTCTAATTTTAAAAAAATTAATATTATTATTATTATTAATTTGTTTTACTGTTCCTCTTTGTTTATGTGGTTTGAGTTTTTTATTCTCCTGCTTTTGTTTGTTTGTTTGTTTGGGAGTTTTTTGAACTGGATGGGAAACAGCAACTATTCCCAAACTACCCAACCATACTTGCATCTCCAGAAGCCCCATTGACCGAATGAAGGTCACCACTTGCTTTTGCACCAACTGACCAACAATAGACAGAGGCCAATAACAGCTCAACTCACTCTCAACTGTTTTTTTATGAAATCTAGCAGAGATCTGTACACACACTCTCATTCTTTATCACACCTACCAGGAGACAGGTGGTAAGTGCCTGAGTGTTAGCAACTAGTAAATAGGTGAGCACAGTACCCTGATGACATAGATATATCAAAACAAAATAAAGGGGAAAAAAATGTCTTGCATGAGTCACAACAACATACAATCACAAATTAAATATAACATAACACCACACCACAATGTCTTGGAGACAACAGAGCATCACAGTCCACACACACACACACACACACAAAATATATATATATAAAGTAGTAGAAACAAGAGATCAGTATATAAACCTAGAAAACTTCCCCAAGGAAGAAACGACATTGGAACTCCCTCATAAGGAATTCAAAAGAATTATATCTGGGTACATCTGGGTACCTTCAATGGACTGAGAAGTTCCAGAAAGGTCAAGGAAAACACTGTCAAGACTTAGGAAAGCACTGACAAAGTTATGGAAAACACAGACAAAACTCTAGAACAATTTAGAAAAACAATACAAGAACAAAATGACAAAATAAACAAAAAATTAGAAATGATACAAAAACAACAAACAGAGGAGTTCCGGCAAGATGGCGGACTAGGCAGAAGGATTGCAAAGACCCTCTTCAATAAAGAAAAGGGAAACCAATTTACACAGAAACAGAAGATAATCTTGGACCCCTGAGCCTTGAAGGGAAGGATACAGAATTGGACTAAACCCCAACTAGCAGAAGAATTTGCATGAAAATACCA
>NW_006921750.1:7463129-7468468 GCF_000298275.1 Orycteropus afer afer
AAACAAACAAACAAACAGAAATCTAGAAGATTAATATTGATTTCAGAAATACATAACACATTGAATGGGCAAAAGAGTAGCATCAAATCAGTGGAAGTCAGAATTAATGAGATTGAAGACAAATACTTCAATACTACTTTGTTAAGGAATCACTTAGACAAAGGATCAAAACATAAAGAGGACCTCCAAGATTCATATAGGATACCATCAAGAGGAATAACCTATGTGTAATCAGAAGAAATGCAGCCAGAATGTGTGTTGGAAGTGAGAATGGCCAGACTTTGTCTCACTTACTTTGGCCATGTTGTCGAAGGAGACCATTCCTTGGAGAAGGATATCATGCTTGCTAAAGTAGAGGGTCAGGGAAAATGGGGAAGACCATCAGCAACATGGATTGGCACAGTGGCTGCAATGATGGGCTCATATCTAGCAAGGATTTTGTGGATAGCATAAGACCATGCAGTGTTTTGCTCTGTTGCACATAAGGTCCCTGTGAGTCACAGTTGACTCTACAACACCTAACAATAATGACAACAACAACAACAAATAAAAACAACCAAACTCACTGCTGTCAAGTTGGATCTGACTCATAGCAACCCCTTCTTGGGTTTCTGACGCTGTATCACTACATAAGTAGAATGCCCAACTTTCCTTTTGAGGAGTGACTAGTGGATTTGAACCACCTACCTTCTGGTTAGCAGTCAAATTGGTATTAATATGTCAGAAGCATGGCAGAGGGGCCTGTGGACCTGGCACTCTAATATCCACAAAGGGGATTCTATTTGTTGCTGATACTTTTAAAGTGGGTAGTAAGGTTGGATACTTCCAAAAAGAGGTTGGAGGTTTCACCAGAATGTTATTGGGGCACTGTTGACAGGAAAGAGAAAAGCCAAACTTTACCTCCTTTTTCAGTTTTCCAACTTTCCTAAAGTTCCCCTTATTGGCAATATAGAATGAAAATGCGTGGAGCTTTAAAATATGCACAGTAAGTATTTATACTCCTTACTTCAGTAAAAGAAACCTAATTCTCCTCTGCTTGAATGTGGTTAATGTGACTCAAGTCACTAATCACATTGATCCTGTAGTGCTGACAAACGTGAGTTTTTGGACCCTGAATCTGAGGCCTTGACTGTGGAATATAGTTGTTCCATCTTGCTACAATTACCATAAGGACTTCTCTGAGACCTCAACCAGTGCCTTTCTACCACTGCTGTATTGCGTTTCTCTAAATTCGGTATAGCAGATATGTTTTAAGTGACTTTTTAAATGCATAGAATTGAAATAAAGAAAAGCAATTCTCTTGTTTATTTATGTAACTATTTTTTCAACAATATTATAGTCTATTCCTCAGATGCTGCAGGCTGTTACATCAATATACCACACACACACACACAAAATGAAGAAGTGTTGACAAGGGACAAGGTTGTAGTCACTTCTTGGTCACAGCCAGCTACCCAGAGGGACTGAGCAGTTGAACCAGTGGGCTTGGAACCATAGTCAAAGGGGACATCAAGCTTATTTGGCATAACCTACTACACAAAACATTGTTCCACCTCCTACTATGGTGAGTAGCAACTGGGATCTTAAAAGCTTGCAAGCAGCCATCTAGACGTGGTGATGGGTCTCTGCTGGTCAAGAGCAAAGAAGAATGAAGAAAACCAAAGATTCATGGAAACAATTAGTCCTAGTGACTATGAGACCAGGAGAAGTAGATGGTGCGCAGCTACCACTGTCAACCACTTGCAGAGGAACTATCTAGGAGATCCTGGATAGAGAGAAAGAACAATGCGGAACAAAACTCAAAAAATCATTTTGGGAAAAAAAAAACGGGGGGGGGCAGGTTTGCTGGTCTGATAGAGCCTGGTGGAACCACTGAGACTACGGTTCCTACCTGCCCTTCAGCTCTGGAATTGAACCCACACCTATGGTTTCCTGCCAAACAAAAGACAGGCATATGAGCTGAACATTTACCTGAGGTAGATATACTCCTTGGAGAGAACAATCTTGGGAGAAAGAAGGGCTGTTTATTCATAGGGAGACAGGTCAGGGGGCAGGAGTGCATGGAGGGATGGACACTGGGAAGAGGTAACTATCAGGAGGAAGCGGGAGGGGAGCTGTTGCATTGTGGTAAATTATAGTCAGTCATGAAACAACGTGTATGTGAACTGCTGTATGGAAAGTGAATTTGCTCTGTAAATTTTCACTCAAATCACAAAAATAAATAAATAGATAGATAGATAAGTGAAAAGGATAATGACTTACAATGGAAAATGGTTGTAAAATCTATAGGGTAGAATTTGGAACTCACTTTGAATTGCCTTTCTATCTGGCAGGATTAGTAGAACTTGCTTAGTATTATGTATACAAACTTCCTCATATTGCCTTTAAATTAAAGCACCACATAAGCTTGGCTAATATTGATCTTGAAGATAGCTCCATGGCCCAGTCACAATCACATCTCATTTCCACTATCACTATATTTCTACACACCAGGATTTGTCTTTAACAGTAGGGTGAGAGAGTTGGGCTTATTTCCAACTCTGAAGTCTTGGCTCATTTACAAAAAGAAGCATATGCTGTATGTGAATTGAATATGGCTGATAAAATGAAAACCTAGTAGTGTCCATATTATACTTATCATACACTTCATTTATTTTTATTATTTTTTACTTTAAAAGCTTGTTTTACATTCAGTATTACCTGTACATTTAGTTTCACTCCCCATTCCAACCCTAACCCAGTCTCCTTCCCTCCCTATCCTGTAACCCTCCCCCTGTGCCCCTCATATTTATGCACTCCTGTTTGTCCTGCATTTCCTCAACCTGAATGTTGGTCCTATGGCGCCCCATGGTCCATTGCTGTAAAGGATATATTACCATAGAGTATGTGGGCTCATCATCCTGGGTTGAGTGGTCTGCGTGTGTATCTTGTTAACTACTGGGCTGAGAGACAGCCCCTGGGGGTGAGTTTCATTCCAGTCCATAGTATTGGAGGTCTCATTAGACTTCCTCTGACCAGTAATTCTAGTCATTACTGAGTTTTTGGATTTTGCTCCATGTTTTTCCTCCCACTGTATCCAGGATCTCCAGATTTTATGTTTTCCTGTGTGGTTGGCATTGGTAGCCGGGCACAGTCCAGTTCTTCTGGCCTCGAGGGCCATCGTGTCCTATGGCTGATTGTTTCCAAATGCCCCCCCCCCTTTTTTTTTTTTGCATTCTTCTTCACTTCCAATACTAGGAGATCATTAGCTGCATCTTAGATGGCCCCTTGAAGTTTTTAAGACCCCAGTCACTACTCAGCAATGTAGGATGAGGAACAAGGCTTTTATGTATTTTGTTGTGCCAATTGAGTCTGGTGTCCCCCAGTACTATGGTCTTGAGCTGGTGGATCTATTGGATCTCTCTCCCATAGTGTCTGGGTGTCTGTGACAGATTACTCTGTGTCTGTCTTCTATTGTTTCTGCAATGATTGCAGGTATTTTGTATCACTGATGTCTACAAGATTAGCCTCTGATGAATCTATCCTTGGTCTAGAGTATACTCCTGTTCACTGACCCCCATCTGATCCTCTCAGGTGTTTATGTATTTATCTGTAGCCTGGTGTTTGGTGTTAATGGTAATGCAGTATTATGGACACAATGGTTGGTATTAGCACCTGTCGTCTATCTCTTATGTGCACAAGTTGGTTTCTTGCCATTTCTTAATGTTATCCTGGTGGTCACAGTTCCTTTCCGTATATCCCTCCCCTTACCCATGTCAGTGTGTGGGCCCCAACTAGCCCAGAATTAATCCCTCTCCTTCCCTGTCTGTCCTGGTAATCTACAAACTGAGTTAGGATCTCCACTTTTGATCCTTTTCCCAGTGGATGGCATTGGTAGCTGGCCACCATCTAGTTCTTCTGGTCTCAAGGTCAATCATGTCTCAGGGCTGACTGTTTCCAAATGCCCATGGTTTTCTTCACTCTTCTTTGCTTCCAAGGATAGGAGACCATTAGCTGTATCTTAGATGGCCACTCAAAAGCTTTTAAGACCCCAGTCACTACTCATCAAAGTATATTGTGGTACAAGATTTTTATGTATTATGTTGTGCCAACTGAGTCTAGTGTCCTTCAATATTATGGTCCTGAATCAGCAGATCCAGTCGATCTCTCTCCCACAGTGTCTGCCTATCTGTGAAGGATTACTCTATGTTTGTCTTCTGTTGTGGTGGGTGTTTTGCATCACTGGTACCTGTGCAAGATTAGCCTCAGCTGAATCTATCCTTGGACTATAGTTTATTCCTTTTCACTGACACCCATCTGATCTTCTCAGTTGCCTATGTGTTTATCTGTAGCCTGGTGCTTGGTGTTAATGGTAATGCAATATTGTGGATATACTGATATTCCTCTGTCATCTATATCTTATGTGCACAATTCAGTATCTTCCCTTATTGTGCTTTTTTTAAAAAAAAAAAAAAACCTGGAAATAGAAATACAATGTGATACAGAAATCACACTACTAAGTTTACATCCTAAAGAAGTAATAGCCATGACATAAACAGATATATGCATACCCATGTTCATTGCAGTACTACTCACAATAGCAAAAAGATGGAAACAACCTAAATGCCCAGCAACAGAGGAATGGATCAACAAACTATGATACATACAAATCATGGAATACTATGCAACATTAAAGAACAATGATGAATCTTCAAAACATCTCATAACACGGATGAACATACAGGACATTATGCTAAGTGAAATTAGTTGATTACAAAAGAACAGATATTGTATGAGAGCACATTTGTAAAAAGTCAGGAAAAGGGTTTCACACACTCACAGAAAAATTGTTACTAGGAGTGGGAAGGGAAGGAAGGATAAACCACTAACTAGAGAGTAGACCTATATTAACTTGGGCCAAACAGAAGGCAAAAAATAAAGAAAAGAAAAAAGAAAAAGAAAAGTAATTTTAAAAAGTTCTAAAATTACATTATGTTGGTGGTTTCATACCTCTGTAAATATATTAAAACTCATTGAATTTTACCCTTTAAATAGGTGAACATTATAGTATGTAAATTATGTATTAGAAATCCATTTATTTAACAAAAGACAGGCATATAAATTCAACATTTATATTAGGTAGATACATTCCTTGGAGAAGTCAACCATGGGAGAATATAAGGGCTGTGTATGCACAGGGGGATAGCTCGGGGGGGTGGAGGCAGGACTGCATGGGAGGGAGGGACACAGGGGAGGAAGTGATAGGAGAGCTGTTACATTATGGGAGATTACAGTCAATGTCATGAGACAAAATGTATGTGAACTGCTGTAGGAAAATGAATTTGCTCTGTAAACTTTCA
>NW_006921750.1:7468620-7484530 GCF_000298275.1 Orycteropus afer afer
AAAAAAAAAAAATCTATTTACGTATACCTATATATATCTATCCATATCTAATAATGCCTGGTGGTGCAATGGTTACATACTTGGCTGCTAATCTAAAGGTTGGCTCTTCTAACCTACTCAGTGGCTCTGCATAAAATATAATCTAGGAAACACTATGGAGCAGTTCTACTTTCTCCTATAAAGTCACTGTGAGTTGCAATCTACTTGAAGGCACAAGACAATAACAAAATATCTAACATGAGACACAAAAATCCAACCTTATCCATTGTGGTAGCCCATTCTTAAACTGTTCCATATCCTTGCCATTATCTACTACCAAGTGTGAAATTTAAAGAAGGAGGCTGGGATGAACTCATGAATAATGTAAGATTAGGAATATCTATTATGACAGTAATTTGTTGACATTTCAAAAGTATTTTTACATTTTCAAGCATCAAACTGGCCATATTAAATCAACCCCAGCAATTCAGTTATATAAAAACAGCTGCACCAAAACATGGTGCTTTCTACCTCCTCCTAGCCCTTCAAGGCTTAGTGGTCAGTGATCTGCTGCTCTTCCACAGATGCCTACTTATGATTTTATTATGTTGTGATATTATTGGATTTGTGAATATTCCTCCTGGAGGCTAGACTACTTAAACTATGAATCTATGGACATTAGTGAATTTATCTTAGAACTCTTATCTCCCAAGAACTATTTGGTAAATGGTGGAGCTAAATGTTATACTTACTTAATGGGAAAAGAAAAAGAAAATTATAATAGGTGACTTCACTGTTAACTTAAAACTGTGCATTTCCCTCCTTCATCTCTAGGAAAATATTAATTAATTTACTTGATATCCTTCATAAGTTATATTTAAATTAAGGCAAGAGAAATTATAATTAGACATAAAAAGGGAACATACTGCACAACAATAAAAATGCAACGGGATGAAAAATGAAGTGAAAGTTTTAAGTTAAGAGAGTCGCAGAAAACCAAATATCTTCAGTGCTTTAATTTACCTGAATGAAGTTAGGGGCTAGACAGTTGATCTGGCAGATCTTTCCTTTGAGCTTTTGTAAATCTGAAATTTATGAGCAATCCTTCTCAGCTCTGTGCCCCTATGTAAGCTCAGTGCCTTTGCCTCCACATCCTTACATTTCCCTCAGTTGGCCAAGGGATGATAAATGGCAATCAAAGTAATCTTCAGGAGACAATGGACCTACAAAATCCACATACTTACTTGCTCTGAAATAAAATGCTCAAATTGCAGATTCACTCCCATCCTCAGTATTTATGGCCCTTTTGCCTAAAGCAAGCCTAGTGAGTGCCATGATAAATTTTCTGAAAGCCTGTCTCATTTCCAGGAAGAGCCTGTAAATTTCTGAGCTTTGGTTTGCCACCATTTATCCTGATTTGTAACTTACAGCAACATTTTCAATTATACACAGAGGATATGCAGACCTTTTTTTGCTCTAGCTGAGCAGTAGCCAAGTGGCCCTGGCTTTTCATCATATCCAGAGTGTCAACCACTGTACAAAACCAGAGCACCCACCCCTCCTTAGTGAAAATGAGGAGATGGGGCAATCTACTTCCATAGTGATACTGCCTCGGAAACCCAAGGAGGCGTTGCTTTGAGTCGGGTCTGACTCTATGGCACATAACAACAACAACAACAAAACAAGTAGTTGCTGGGTGGGGTACCACCTTTTCAAGATGTACTGGATTTTAGAATAGATAAATGTTGAGCCTTTAGTGCATGGGGATGGTGCCTTTGTGTTGGAGTAGGATAGTGTTGAAAACTTTAGTGCATTGGAAGGGGCAAGTCTTAAATAAAGAGTTCTTCCTACTTTGAGGGCAAAACTCCAAAATAGCAATTCTGTAGGGAAAGTATTCTTTTCATTAAACATATATTTATAAATCCTCACTCTGTATTAGTATTCTAGGAACCAAGGAAGGTGGAGTAAACAACACTGATGAAGACTGACTTCTTACAGCATCTATTACACTGCCTTGTCTTCCTCACTTATTGAATGAAGGGATGAATTAACGATTGAATATAGTCATTGGCCTCATAAAAAGTTGCAAATGGCACTGTTGCCTAAAGAGTATCTGACTTCCAAGCCAGGCTGTCACTCTTATAGGACAACTCAGCCAGCTAATAAAAACAAATTTAGAGATTAAGCAGTTTTTTGAGGTTATGTATCTGTGACTTTTCATACATGCAATACTTGGGCCCTAAATACAGATTTTCATTGCCAACTTTAAGACTTCTCAACTTATAAGGTTTTGTTAAGTCTGCTAACAGTCTGCTTTAGTCAGTGGGATTACCAATATGTGTACATCATTTTTCAGCTTCCTCTTCTCGTATTTTTGAATTGTGGTTTGGGTGAATGTTTATAGTGGAAAATGGTTTTCCATTCAACAATTCATACACATTTTGTTTTGTGACTTTCATTGCAATTCCCAAAATGTAACAGCACTCTCCCCACTTCCTCCCTATGTTTATCATTTTCTATTGTCCTTCTTTCCTATCCCTGCCTGCCTTCTTAGATTTATATCTGGCAAATGCTACCCTTTTGATCTTAAATGGTTTACTATTCTAATGAGTGCTTACCTTATAGACTTATCTATCCTACCATTGGCTGAAAATTGAGCCATGGAGTTTTTACTCAGTTCCCAGCTTGAAGGGTGTCTAAGAACCACAGTCTCAGGAGTTCCACCAGTCTTCATCAGAGCAATAGTCCTGGTCTTTTTTATGATTGTCAATTGTGTTCCACATTTTTCTCCCACTCTATCTGTGATCTCCTATTGTTGTCCCCTTCGTAGTGATTAGCAGTGATAGCTGGGCAATGTATAATTCTTCTGGTCTCAGGGTCATGGAGGCTGGGATTCACATAGCCCATTGGTCTTTTGGATTAATTCTTCCCTTGCATATTTGATTTTCTTCAATTCATTTTGCTCCAGGTGGGGAAAGACCAATACTTGTACCTTCAATGACCCTTCACAAGCTTTTAAGATCCCAGTTGCTACTAACCAAAATAGATTTAGAACATTATCTTTGTGGACTATGTTATATAAATTGACCTTAATGTGTCCCCCAAGATTATGGTCCTGAGTCTGCACACTCAGGACCTTCAAGGTATTTAGCTATGACTAAGACATTTTCATAACTTTGCCCCCTGTATTCTCTACTATATTCATAGATGTATTTGCAGCACATATAAATACATAAATAGAGGAATCCTTTATTACACCTATATGTATTTGTGGGTGTAGTCCCATTTGCCTTCCCACTCTTATTCAGCTTGAGTGTCTATGAATCCACTTGTAGTTTATTGTTATTACTGTTATTGCAGGATTTCTTATGTAATGGCATTCACCTTTGTTGCCTTCAAATCTTGTGAAGGCTTTGTGTCTTCCACTGCCTTGATAATTTTGTACTGACCTGTCCCTTATTGTGTACAGTCATTCCCTTCACCCAAGTTAATATGTGTTTACCTTCTAGCTTTAGAAGGAAGCTTGGTCAATCTACTGTAGTGATACCACCTCAGAAACCCAAGGAGGGGTCGCTATGAGTCGGGCCTGACTCCATGGCACATAACAACAACAACAACCTAATAGTCAGTGATTTACCTTCCCTTCCCCTCCACCCCTATTAACATTCAAAGAATGGTTCTTTCTGTGTGTAAATCTGTTCTTAACTTTTTACAGTAGTGGTCTCATACAATATTTGTCCTTTTTTGATGGACTAATTTCATTCAGCATAATGCTCTTTAGATTCATCCATGTTATGAAGTATTTAACAGTTTCATCGTTATTCTTTAATGTTGTGTAGCATTCTATTGTGAGCTCTGGTAGCATAGTGGCTAAGACACTTGCCTGCTAACCAGATGGCTGGCGGTTCAAACCCACCAGCCACTCCTCAGAAGGAAGGTTGGGCAATCCTACTTCCATAGTGATACTGCCTCGGAAACCCAAGGAGGGGTCGCTATGAGTCGGGTTTGACTCAACAGCATATAACAACAACAACAACAACAACAGCATTCTATTGTGAGTATGTGCTATAGTCTGTTTATCCATTCATCCATTGATGAGCTTTTAGGTTGTTTCCATGTTTTTGCTATTGTACATAATGAACATAATGTCACAGCTCTTATTTCTCTAGGATAGCGAGAATGCTGGATTGTATGGTATTTCTATTTTCAACTTCTTAAGGAAGCACCATACTACTTTCCACACTGGTTATACCATTTTGCAGTCCCACCAACACTATATGAGTGTGCCAGTCTCTCTACAACCTCATCAGCATTTGTTATTTTCTGGTTTTTTTTAACTATATTGGTGTTCTAGAAAATTACATTTATGTCACTAAGTCAGCTCAGGGTAAGGCAGAAATTCATCTCTTCCACGATCCATCTTCACCTCCACCAAACACAGACAAGGATGGAGTCAGAAACCCAGGAAATAAATATTTGTCTCGGGTGGCATAGTGCCTAAGGCATTTGATTGCTAATCAGAAGGTTGGTGGTTCCAACCGACTAGCCACTCCATAGAAAGAAGACTAGACAAACTACTTCTGTAAAGCTATACCACCTCAGAAACACAAAGGTGGTCATTATGAGTCAGAATCGACTCGATGGCAGTGAGCTTTCTTTGATTTTTTTTTTTTTCCCCTGAAATCTAAAAAACAAAATATAGTAGGAGACCGAGAGCTCCTCATCTTTCCTGCAGTGGCCAGATGAGAAAGAACTTCAACTCTAGTTCTTTACTTAAAAAGAGTGGCCAATAAAATTGTACTACACCAGCCACTCCTCGGAAGGAAGACTGGGTAATCCTACTTCCGTAGTGATACTACCTCGGAAACCCAAGGAGGAGTTGCTGTGAGTCGGGGCCAACTCAACGGCACATAACAACAACAACAACAACAACAACAACATTAAAATATATGGTGAACGAAGGCAAAGAAGCTGGATTTGTATCTGAGGGGCTACTGTCCCTGCCATCTTAACTGGAATAGCAGAGCCTTGTTATCATCTTGAATTGGAGCCTAATACCTGGGGGTCCTGGGATGGTGAGCTTTACTTTCTCCCTCAAAAAATGTGGCAACCACAGAATATCACAGAATCAAACATGGGTAGTTTCCAAAAGTAAAGTGTGAATAAGAAATAAAATCATAGACATAAGAACATTCAAGCAGTAAGGACTAGGTAGTGAAAAGAAACAAATAAAAAACAAACAAGGGAGGGGAGCAAAGAAGTGAAAAGAAGACATGCGATGTGTATAGTTCTATGACAGGTGCTGAGCACATTTACATTTAACCTCATATAATATGCACAATAATTTTTGAAAAACCGATATCATTAAAATCCTTTCTGAGAAGGAAAACTAATCTCCCAGGGTCTGAGATGTAACATAGGTAGCATGCATAATCATAGAACTTTAGAAGTGGAAGAAACTTTAGAACTTTCTTAGCTCCCCTAAGATGAGCAAGACGTACAACATAAGGACATGACTTCCATGGGTGGGGACTATGTATTTTTACTGTGATCTTGGGAAATTAACACAAGTTGTACTGTCCTTTCATAATAAAACTGAGAAATCTGAGCTTCAGAAAAGTTAAAATTTTGTTCAAATTCTTCTCGAATAGTGAACAAACTTATACATGTAAGCAGGTCAAGTGTGGCTCCAAAGTCATGGTTTTTTTTTTTTTTTTTTTTTTTTTTGCTAGAAATGATTCATTTATCACTAGAAGTGTATTTTTAGAGACTGTTTGAGCTGTGAATTTGTGGGGAAGTGCATTGTGTATATTTTGTGTGTATATGAGCATGCAGGTATCAGTGTGTGTTTCATTGCATTTATGACTACCACCTGCACAGTCACACATTAGATTCACCTTCCCTGGGCTACATTCTGTATCTAACACCATGTGATAGACTCACACTCAAATCAAGGCTCCAATTGCTTCTCAACTGCGTCTTGATAATACCCAGAGGAAAGATAATACCCAGAGGAAACATAAACTTATGTATGTGATAAGTACATAAGATCTTCAGTGCTACTACTTTACAACTGGGAAAATATATTCTTGAGCCTACAGTGTTGACAAATTTTCTTTTTCTTTTTTTATGATTTCATCCTGCCTTTCTCATTTATGAATTCATTCATTTATTTAGTCATTCATTCAATTACTGAGCATCAACTATATGCCAGGAACATTTCTAGGCACTCAAAATACATTAATGAGCAAAGCAGACATGAGTCCCTGCCATTGTGAAGCTTATGTTGTAATGAGAGAGTCAGAGAATACACAATAAAAGTAATAAACATGAAACATATTAAGAGGTGATAAGTGTTATGGCAAAATTGAGCAGTGTAGGGGGATTGTGAAGAAACCAGTGGTTGGTGCAGGCCACTCTTTTTTTAATTAAAGCTTGAGGAAGCCCCTTTGAAAAGGTTAAATTTATACTTCACTGAATGGGAAATTAACCACTTGGATATCTAAATAAGACAGAGTTCCAGGAAGAGGAAACAAGCATATTTAATAAATAAGAAGGAGTCCTGTTAAAGTGTCTGGAGCAAAGTCAAAAGGAGAGGATAATAGCAGGTGATGGCAGTAGAATATTGGAAGATCAGATCATTCAGAATTCCATAAGTCATTGTAAGGACTTTAAGTATTCTGAGTAAGATGCAAAATTTTAGGGAGGATTTGACCACAGGGATGAGTTTATTTGCCATATGTTTTATTTTTTAAATACTTTTCATTGAAATATAATTTATTTACAGTGAAATACACAAAACTAAAGCAAAGAATACCAGAAAGATGTTTACTTGTGTTTTGTTGACTATGCAAAAGCATTCAATTGTGTGGATTATAACAAATTGTGAATAACATTGACAAGAATTGGAATTCGGGAACACTTACTTGTACTCATGAGGATCCTGTGTGAACAGAACAAGGGGACACTGCATGGTTTAAATCAAGAGGGGAGTGTGTCAGGGTTGTATCCTTTCAACATACTTATTCAATCTATCTGCTGAGCAAATAATCTGAGAAACTGGACTATATGAAGAAGAATGTGGCATCAAGATTGGAGGAAGAATCATTAACAACCTGTGACAAGCTGATGACACAATTTTGCTTGCTGAGAGTGAGGATGACTTGAAACACTTACTGATGAAGATTGAAGACTATAGTCTGCAGTGTGGATTACATTTCAATATAAAGAAAACAAAAATCCTCACAATTGGACCAATAAGCACCAGCACAATAAATGGAGAAAAGATTGAAGTTGTCAAGGACTTCAAAATACTTGGTTCTACAATCAACACCAATGGAAGCAGCAGTCAAGACATCACATGACATATTGCATTGGGAAAATCTGCTCCAAAAGACCTCTTTCAAATGATGAAGAGCAAAGATGTGTCTTTGAAGACTAAGGTGCGCCTGTCCAAAGCCATGATATTTTCAATCACCTCTTATGCATGTGAGAGCTGAACAAGAATAAAGAAGACTGAAGAAGAGTGGAGGCTTTTGAGTTGCAGTGTTGATGGAGAATGCTGAGAGCACCATGGACTGCTAAAAGATCTAAAAGACCTATCCTGGGAGAAGTGCAGTTGGAATCTCCTTGAAAGCAAGAATGACCTAACTTTGTCACATGTACTTTGGTCATGTTGTCAGAAGGAACCATTCCCTGGAGAAGGATATCATGTGTGGTAAAGTGGAGGGCAATGATCAAAGGGAAGACCCTCAACAAGATGGACTGACACAGTGGCTGCAATGAAGGGCTCACGTATAACACAGATCACGAGGATGGCACAGGACCAGGCAGTGTTTCATTCTGTTGTATATAAGGTCTCTATGAGTCAGAGGGGAGCTCTGGTAGCATAGTGGCTAAAGCACTTGACTGCTAACCAGAAGGCTGGCGGTTCAAACCCACCAGCCACTCCTCGGAAGGAAGGTTGGGCAATCCTACTTCCGTAGTGATACTGCCTCGGAAACCCAAGGAGGGGTCGCTATGAGTCGGGGCCGACTCGACGGCACATAACAACAACAACAACATGAGTCAGAGAGAATTTGTCAGCACCTAAACACAACATGAGAACAGATAAATCTGCCCTGGAAGAAATTCAGCCAGAATGCTGCTTAGAAGTGAAAATGGCCACACTTCGCCTAGCCTATTTTGGTCATGTCACAAGGGACAATTGCCTGAAAAAGAATCTCATGCTTTGTAAAGTAATGTGTCAGTGAAAAAGAGGAAGACTCTCAAAAAGATGGACAGATGCTGTAGCTGCCACAATAAGCTCATCCATAGCAGGGATAGTGAGGATGACACAGGACCTAGCAGTGTTTTTAGTTCTGTTGTACTCAGTGGCAGTTAACAACAATTTGTTTGACTATGTTATGTTGCCATCACTATTATCCATTTCCAGACGTTTTTATCCCCCAAAAGGTTACTAAGTGGCCTTCAGCATTACCTCTCCTCCCCTCAACCTCAGATGTACACTAATGAGGTTTTTTTCTCTGTACATTTGAGTAATTTAAATATTTTATATAAGTAAACTCGTACAGTATTTGCCCTTTTGTGTATGAATTACTTTACTCAGCATTCTCTTTTCAAGGTTTATGACATGCTATTTATCAGAACTTAATTTCTACGTATGGTTGAAGAATATTCCATTGTATGTGTATATCACATTTTGTTTATCAATTCATCTATTGATGGACACTTGGATTGTTTCTACCTTTTATTTACTGTGAACAACTGTGCAATAAACATTAGTATACAAGTATCTGCTTAAGTCCCTGCATTCAATTATTTAGGATATATACCTAGAAGTGGAATTGTTAAGTATATGATAATTTTGTGTTTACATTTTTGAGAATTTGCCAAACTGTTTTCTACAGAAGCTGAACGAGGGTACCAATTTCTCTATATCATCACCAATAGTTCTTAGTTTGCTTTTGTTTATTTTTTATCAAAACAATATTAGTGAGGGTGAAGTGTTATCTCACTATGATTTTCATTTTTATTTCTCTAATGTCTAATGAAGTACAGCATAATTACATGTACTTATTGGCCATTTGGGTGTCTTCTTTGAAGAATTGTCTATTCACTTATTTTACCCATTTTTTTATTGCACTGTCTTTTTATTGTTGAGTTGTTGGACTCCTTTATATATTCTGGATATTAATCCCTTATCAGATATATGTTAACCAAATATTTCTATTATTCTTCACTTTAAGGATAAAGTCTTCTGATGCACATGATAAAATTAATTTTGATGAAATCCACTTTATGTATTGTCTTTTGTTGTTCATGCTTTTGGTGTCATATCTCAAAATCTATTGTCCAAAGGAAGGTCTTGAAGTTGTTACCCCTATGTTTTTGTACAAGATTTTTATAATGTTGTTGTTGTTGCTAGGTGTCATTGAGTCATCTTCAACTCATAGTGACCCTATGTACAGCAGAATGAAGCACTGTCTTCTCCTGTGCCAGCTCCACAATCCCTGCTATACCTGAGCCCATCATTGTAGCCACTGTGTCAATCTGTCAGGGAGGCAGGGCCTAAGTTACCAGATCCAGATAAGGGCTGGGAGAGTCCCCATCACAGGCAGGAAGTGAGAAGCCAGAACTGATGGTGGGATACAGGTAGGGGAAAGACCAGGAAGTGAGTGGAGAGGTTTGGAACAGCTAAGGGAGTCAAACTTATCTGTCAGTTTGTCATACCATGGTGGCTTGCATGTTTCTGTGAGGCTGGACAGTGTGCCACTGTGTGCCAGCAGAGTTGCCCATAGTAGACAGGTTTCAGCAGAGCTACCAGACTGAGACAGACTTGGAAGAAGGAAGAGGTCATCCACTTCTCAAAGAATTGGCCAGGGAAAACCTTATGAATAGCAGTGAAACACTTTATGAAGTTAGTTTTTATGTTTAAGTCATTAATCCATTTTCAGCTAATTTTCACATACGATGTCAGGCATGAATCCCACTTTATTTATTTTTGTATGAAGATCCAGTTCTTCTATACAAAGACTTTTTAACCACATCTCCTGTAAATGACTCAGATCATATCCACTCACATTCTATTGGAAAAAAATAGCCACAAAACCATAACTAAAGGCAAGTGAGGAAGATGGGAAATGTAACCCATGGCTGAATAACTCCATTTCAGCAGTAAGTCCACACTATAAGAAAGAAAATGGCTCTTTGATGGATAGTTAATCATCCCTGAAACATAGATCATCGATCACTCATCACCTTCTAATATATGGCATGATTTTATGATTTAATATTTATATATTTTGGTGTGTATTTCCCTAAGTAGAATGTAAGCATCTCAGAGAAATAAATTGTTCTCTACATTGTTTACTAATAGTTTCAACACTTAAAAACAATTCAGGGCACACAATGAACCTTCAAAAATATGTATTGCTTGTCAGGAAATTCCAAATATATATATATTTTTTTTGTATGTGTGTATATTCCAGATACATTGTCCAGAACCTCTGCAACAAAGACATTAAAAAATAAGGGAAACGGTTATGATGACTATCTTGGACCCCAGAGTATAAAGAACTAGGTCAAACATTGATGAGAGGACAAGACTGAAAGAAAACAGCAACCAAGGAGTGATAAACTGCTAACAGTCACAGGATGTCCATTTTTAATTAATGCAAGCATTGTTCCAATCAAAGCAGAACCATATAACTGGCTCCACTTGCTCAGGGTTGCACCATCCTACACATTATTGATCAAGTGACCAGAGAGATGTGTCCTCCCTCTTTCCCTTGCACAAACTCCTTGTGACCAAAGGAAGCAGGGTGCTCCCCACTGTTTTCTAATTAGTAACTGGACAAATTCCTCCCACTGCCAGTGCTGTGCCACTTCTATTTTTTTCCACTCTTTTTCTTTTTTTTTATCTTTCTGCTTAGTTTCTCCTTATTTTCCCCAATTTTTCTTTTCTTTTTTTCCTGTCCCCTTTTTTGTTTTTCTCTTCCTATTGACTTGCCCTTTTTTGTTGTTGTTGTTAGATCCCAAAGATCAGGAGCCACTCCAATGCTGACCATGTGGTTAGCAGTGTCTGTCCCACCCCTCCATGCTAAGAAGTGTGTTCTCCAGTGGAGTGAGTGTTGTGTTCCTTTGCAGCCATACTTGGTGGCTGGCACTTTTGCAAGTACTCTCCTGCTATTTTCTTTATTTTCCTTTTTATTTCCTTCCTCTTTGTGCTTCCCTCTTTTGACCCGCTAACTTTTCTTTCTTTCTTTCTTTCTTTCTTGTTTCTTTCCCTTCATTTCCATTTTTTTTCTGTTTGTTCCCATCCTACACTCCATGGTCAATAGCACTTGCTGTCACCCATCAATGGGCAGTTATATGAACTCTCTTAGCATGAGATTCATGTTCTAGCTACAGCTATATATGATGGCTCATAATTGCAGCAGCTTTTTTTTTTTTTTTTTACTTTTCTTATTTTCTCTTTTTTATTTTTCTTTCTTCTCTTATTCTCAGTCCTTCCCTTTTCCCCACCTTATTAATTTCTATTTTTCTCTTTTTCTTTCACTCTCTCTTGCCTCTTTTCTTTCTTCTTTTTTAAATATTTCTTTTAAATCCAGCTCAGTGAATGCCACACCCACCATAACCTCAACATTCAGTAGTGCTGCCTCTGACCCCCATGTTTGGTGGTGCTTTCTCCAGTAGAGCAAGTGCCATATTTCCAGCATAGCCATGCTTATCAGCTACCACTTGCACCAGTACCATACAGCATTTTCTTTTTCTTTTCTCTTTTCCTTTCTTCTTTGGCCTCCCCTATCCCCCCTTTTTTATTTTTTCCTTTTCCTTTTTTTTTTTCTTTCCCCTACTTCAACTTTCTTTTTTTTCTTTCTTTCTTTCCACAGCAATTGGGAGACATCAACAATACCCAGTCATAATCAGCCATACTTGCTGCCTCACCCACTGGGTGAGTATAACTTCACACTCTAGTACTACTGATGATAGACAGTGGCCAACATCTGCTCAGACTGCCCTCAACTGTTTTGCACAATCAATGATAATAAACTTATGCCTGTACTTCCACCTGCTTCCAAATCCACTCAGACACAAATGTTGAGGGCTCCAGTGCTACAAATCTAGTGACCACACTAACAAGTCCACCCTGTGGCTCAGCTATATTAAAATAGAACCAAGCAAAATATCAGGCTTAAGCATATCAACATACAATCAACAAATTAACAAAATAATACTACAATGTTTTAGGAATAACAGGAAACACTTCTCGTAAGATTGTGGAATAGGCAGATAAGCTACACAGACCCTCTTCAACAAAGAAAAGAGAAATCAATTGACAGAAATACACAAGATAATCCTGGAGCCCCGAGCTTTGAAAGGAAATACATAGAAGTGGATTAGGCACAAACTAGTGGAAGAACTTGAATGAAAATTGAATACAGAGATGGATGGAGCTGCGGACTGTTGGTTACTCTGATGGTACCCATAGCCTGAATATTTCCAAGTGGTGTTGAGACCTGAGAATTGACCTAAAGATCAGCCCTGGTTGCCAAGTCTTCAGGGATGACTGCGCTGGTGGCCAATGACTAGGAAGGAAAACAGCAAAGTGGGAGAGAACCTGACCTTTGGACTTTCGGCTGTCTGGAGGGCACAGCTTTTTTGATTATTTACAAGTGATGGCCATATTGGATATTTAAAGTGACTGAAGGTGCAGCTGTTTTGAATGATTGCAAGAGGTGGTCATTTTGGATGTTTAAAGTGACAGTATACTCAGATTCCAGGGACCTAAGAACAGGCTCCACTTGTCATGGGTGGCAGGAATATGCGGGAGACTGACAACAGGAAAAGAGACAGGTGATGAGTGTATAAGTGGTGTCAACTAGCAAATAGAGAAACACAACACACTACTTACTTAGATAACATCCAAACAAAACAAAGAAAATGAAAACCTTGGGCAAATCACTCCAACATACAATCACCAAAGAAATATAAATTAAAAAAAAAAAAAAAAGTCACAATGTCTCAGAGACAAAAGTCCATCACATTCCACCCAAAGAAGCAAGAGAAAGCAGGAGAAACAAAGAACCAGGATACTTACCCAAGACAAATCCTGAGGAAGAAGTAACATTGGAACACCCTGATAATGAATTCAAAAAAGATTGTATTTAGGTATTTTCAACAGATTGAGATACAGATCAAGGAAAACACTGATAAAATTGAGGAAAACACAGAGAAAATGGAAGAACAATTTCTAAAGACAACATAAGAACAAAATGACAAAATAAATGAAAAATTAGGACACAAAATGTACACATAGACACCTAGATTGATACTAAATTTTCAGAAATAGATAACATATTGAATGGGGAAAGGAGTAGAATTGAATTAATGTAAGACAGAATTAGTGAGAGGGAAGACAGAATTAGTGAGATTGAAGACAAATACCTCAATAATTATTTGGAAAGGGGTCAATCAGAATAAAATACCAAAGCAAAATGAAGAAAGCCTAAGGTTCATGCTAGATACCATCAAAAGAAATAATCTACTTGTAATCGGAATTCCAGAACAAGAAGAGACAAATAAAACCACAGAGAAGAGGATTTTCCTCGTATGATGAAAGGGGAGAATATGTCCATTCAAGAAGCCCAACAAACTCTTAAGTATGATATACCACCCAAAAAAATCACCAAGACATATCATCATCAAACTCATCAAAACCAAAGACCAAGAAAAATACTGAAAGCAGCACAGGAAAAATGAAAAGTTACCTGCAAGGGATAAGCAGTAAGACTACATTTGGATTTGTCAGCAGAAACCATGCAGGCAAAAAGACAATGGGATGGTATATATAAAACACTGAAAGACAAAAATTTCCAACCAACAATTATATACCCAGCAAAGCTGTTCTTCAAATATGATGGTGAAATTAGGAGATTTCTGGATAAGCAGAAATTAAGAAAATTTGTTAAAACCAGACCAACCTTACAAGAGATGCTAAAGGGAGTCCTTTGGACAGAGAAGCAACAACAGCAAACAACAACAGACTATTAACATACATGAAGACATACCCCAAAACTAACACAGTTATTGAAGTATCCAAAGTAAAATAAGCCTATAAGATAGTAAACAGGGAACCAGAGACATCAATTGACAAATGAGGATAACTGCAAACTAAAAAGAGGGGAAAAAATGTGTAGTTACAGAACTTCTAAAATTATGGAAGTCAAGACTATTTCAACACAGAAAGGACTGTTCTAAATTTGAGAAGAAAATTATAAATCACAGGGTAGCCTCAAAGGAAAATGGTAAACCTTCACATCACGATAAAAAAGAGGACAAGCACAGATATTTAGCAAATACTAAAACAATAGCAATGAAGGAAATGATAACACAATTCATAAACAAAACAAACTCAGCAAAGAAATTTATGTGGAAAAAAGAAATCAGCAACAACAGTAAAAAGTACATAGCAGAATGACAGCAACAAATATATACCTGTTGATAATTAAACTGAATGTCAATGGATTAAATGCTCCACTCAAGAGATGGAGAGTTGCAGACTGGGTAAGAAAACATAACCCATCAATATGCTGTCTACAAGAGACACACCTTTAAGACAAAGACAAAAATAGACTAAAAATCACAGGTTGGAAAAAGATATATCAAGCAAATGGCAACTGTAAAAGAGCAGGAGTTGCAATATTAATTTCTGATCAAATTGACTTTAAGACAAAACCACCATATGAGACAAGGAAGGACATTATATAATGATTAAAGGATCAACTGAGCAAGAGGACATAACAATAATAACTTTATGTGACCCCAATGAAAGAACACCAAAATACATATACTAAACTCCATCAGAACTCAAAAGATAAATAGATGTCTCCACAGTCATAGAAGGAGACTTTAATACTCCACTTTCAATGAAAGATAGAACCAGAAAGAAACTCAACAAAGACACAGGAGATCAAAACAGTACAATCCACCAACTTGACCTTATAGACATCTACAGAGCACTTCACCCAAAAACAAAACATTATACATTATTTTCCAGTGTACAAGGAACATTCTCCATGATAGACCATATGTTAGCCCACAAACCAAGACTCAATAAAGTTCAAAACATTGAAATACTGCAAAGCATCTTCTCCAATCACAATGCTGTAAAATTAGAAATCAACAATAGGAAGATGAATAGAAAAAGAGCAAACAAATGGAAACTGAGTAACACTGGCCTTGAAAATGACGGGATAATAAAAGTCCCTGAGGACTCAAGTGTGCCTGACACAAGCCATGATATTTTCAATCGCCTCATATGCACATGAGGGCTGGGCAATGAATAAGGAAGACTGAAGAAGAGTTGATATTTTTCAGCTGTGGTGTTGGCGAAGAATGCTGAAAGTACCGTGGACTGCTAAAAGAACTAACAGGTCTGTCCTGGAGGAAGTGCAGCCAGAATGTTCTTTGTAGGTGAGAAAGATTAGACTTCGTTTCACATACTTTGGTCATGTTGTCAGGACAGACCATTCACTGGAGAAGAATGTCATGGTTAGTAAGGTGGAGGGTCAACAAAAGAGGGGAAAGCCCTCAATGAGATGGATTGGCACAGTGGCAGAGGCAATGGACTCAAGTATAGCAAGAATCATGGAGCTGGCTCAGGACCAGGCAGTGTTCCTTCTGCTGTGCATAGTGTTGCAATGAGTTAGAGATGACTCGATGGCACCCAACAAAAGCACAAACAATAAAAGAAATTAAAAAAATGAAATAGCCCTTGAGAGAACAATCATGGGAGAAGGAAGGGCACCTTATGCACAGGGAGACAGCTTAGGGGGCAGGAGAGTATGGAGGGATGGACACTGGGAAGTGGTACCTTGGGGAGGAAATTGGAGGGGAGCTGTTGCATTGTGGTAAATTGTGGTCAATG
>NW_006921750.1:7484714-7486192 GCF_000298275.1 Orycteropus afer afer
GCAAATGCAATTATCAGAGGCCAATTTATAGCAATAAGTGCAAACAACAAGATAGAAGAAAGAGCCAAAATCAACACCTTAACCCAACATCTCCAACAATTAGAAAAAGAGCAACAAAAAAGTCTATAGTCATGAAAAGAAAAGAAATAATAAAGACTCAAGCAGAAATGAATGCAACAGAAAATAGAAACACAATAGAAAAAAATTAGGAAAAGTGAAAGTTGGTTCTTTGAAAAGATTAATTAAATTGACAAACCCTGGTAAATTTAACTAAGGAAAAGAGGGAGAAAATACAAAATACCATGGTTAAGAAATGAATTGGGTGACACCACAGCAGAAATTAAAAGGATAATATCAGGATACTCTGAAGAACTATAATAAATTTGAAAATCTAGAAGAAATGGACAAATTTCTAGAAACATACCACTTACCAAAGTGGCTAAGGCACTTGACTGCTAACCAGAAGGCTGGCAGTTCAAACCCACCAGCCACTCCCCAGAAGGAAGATGGGGCAATCTACTTCCATAGTGATACTGCCTGGGAAACCCAAGGAGGGGTCGCTATGGGTCAGGTCTGACTCAACAGCACATAACAACAACAAATTAAGTGTGATAATTAAGTTTGTGTGCCAACTTGCTGAGCCTGGTTGAGTGGCTGGGCATGTGAAAGTAGTATTCCCCATGATAAGACTGGTAATCAACTCCACTTTGGAACCCACCGTGAGCACCTGAGTAGCTGCCTTAGGGATATAGTCAGTCTGCTTCCTGTATATAAGGAAAAGCCTTGGGAAATGGTCTCTAACTGATGGAACACTTGAACCCTGCATGTAGCCAAGTCATTGTTCAGCAGTCTGCCATGCTCTACCAACCTTGGGGCTTTCAATGGACTTGAATTAATGGCCTGCCATGTGGTTTGGTAACATCGGGGCTGTGCCAATTTATTTGTCAGCCTTGGGCTTGTTAGACCCAGCAGCCAGTAGCTCCCTGGGTGAAAAGATGCCTCTAGCTTCAGTGGGCCTGGAGCAAGAGGCAGAGCTGAAGCCCAAGGCCAATGGGCTTTCACCCAGCCCCTAGAGCCTGGCACTTTGAACTCAGACTTCTAGCCTCCCGAACTATAAGGGAAAAAACTATTTGTTCAAGCATTCCATTTGTGGTATATTCTTGTCAGAGCACTACTAGGTAACCAAAACACTAACAGAGTCTGAGGTGGAAAATTTACACAGACCCATAACAAAAGAAGAAATTGAACATATCATCAAAAATTACCAACAAAACAAGCCCTGACCCAGATGATGTCTGTGTTGGATTGGGTTCTCTAGAGAAACACAAAAACCAGCAAAGTATATATATAAATATATATTTATAGAGAGAGAAAGAGAGAGAGAGAAATTTATCTTAGATAAATGGCTCACAAGCGTGTAGAAGCCGACAAGTTCAAACTAAAAAGTTCGTCTCTGGAGGGGGATGGGGCCCAGGGCC
>NW_006921750.1:7490657-7495495 GCF_000298275.1 Orycteropus afer afer
GTAAAACTATATCTATTTGCTGATGATATGATCCTATACATAGAAAACCCAAAAGAATCAGCAAAGAAAACTACTGGAACTAATTGAGAGATTTAGCATAGCGGTGGTATACATGATCAACATCTAAAAATCAGTTGAATTCCTCTACACCAGCAAAGAGATTGCTGAAAAACAAATGAGGGAATCAATACCATTTACAATAGCTACCAAATAAATAAATTAATTAAATACTTGGGAATAAATCTCACTGGTTGGGCAATCTACTTCTGTAGTGCTACCACCTCAGAAACCCAAAGAGGGGTCTCTATGAGTTGGGTCCAACTCGACAGCACATAACAAAAATAAGAACAGGGACACAAAAGGCCTGTACAAAGAAAACTACAAATCACCACTCCAAGAAACCATAAGAGATCTCCATATATGGAAGAACATACCATGCTCATGGATAGGAAGGTTGAACATCGTGAAAATGTCAATTCTACCCAAAGCAATCTATACATCCAATGCAATCCCTATCCAGATCCCAACAACATTCTTTAAGGATATGGAAAAAAAACAATCCTTAATTTTATATAGGAGCTCTGGTGGCATAGAGCCTAAGGCACTTGACTGCTCACCAGAAGGCTGGCAGTTCAAACCCACCAGCCACTCCTCAGAAGGAAGGTTGGGCAATCCTACTTCTGTAGTGATACTGCCTCGGAAACCCAAGGAAGGGTCACTATGAGTCGGGGCCAACTCGACGGCAAACAACAACAACAACAACAATTTTATATGGAAAGGAAAGAGGCCTCGAATAAGCAAAGCACTATTGAAGAAGAAGAACAAAGTAGGAGGTCTCACACTCCCAGTTCTCAAAACCTACTATACAGCCACTGTAGTAAAATAAATAAATAAATAAATAAATAAGCCTGGTACTGATACAATGATAGACACATACACTAGTGGAACAGAACTGAGAACTCAGAAATAGATCCATCAACCTATGGTCAGCTGATTTTTTGACAAAGGGCTGACATCCATTAAATGGGTAAGAGATAGTCTCTTTAAGAAATGGTGTTCACAAAACTGGATATCCATTTGCAGAAATATGAAACAAGATCCATACCTCACACACTACACAAAAAATAACTCCAGATGTATCAAATACTTAAATTTGAAACCTAAGGCTATAAAATTCCTCAAGGAAAAAAAATAGGGGCAAACATAGGGGTACTCATTTATAGCATAAATAGACTATCAAGCATAACCCCAAATGTACAAACAACTGAAGATAAACTAGATGTATGAGACCGTCTAAAAATTAAATTTTCATGTGCTTCAAAGGACTTCTCCAAAAGAGAACCACCAGAGAACCTACAGATTGAGAGAAAATGTTCAGTAATGACATATCTGACAGGTTGATCTCTAAAATTAATAGTAAACACAACACCTTGACAACAAAAAGATTAGCAATCCAGTTAAAAAATTGCAGAAGACATGAATAGACACTTCACGAAAGTGTCAGGAAAGGTGGCCAGCAAATACATGAAGAAATGCTCACGATCATTAGCCATCAAAGAGATGCAAATCAAAACAATGAAATACCATCTCACCCCAGCAATGATAGCAAAATCCAAAATGTCAGAAAATAACAAATGCTGGACAGGATGTGGAGAGATTGGAACTCTCATACACTTCTGGTGGGACTGTCAAATAATACAGCCACTGTGGTATAGCAATTCCTTTTTGAAAAACTGGCATTACATGTACCCTTTGACCCACCAATTCCATAACTAGGTATGTATCTTAAAGAAATGAGAGCCAGCACAAGAACAGATATATGCACACCCATGTTCATTGCAGCACTATTTACAATAGCCAAAAATGGAAAAAACCTGGGTGCCTATCAACAGAAGAATGGATAACCAAACTATGTTACATACACACAAGGGAATACTGTAGAACACTAAAGAATAATGCGGAATCTGCAAAACAATGCATAACCTGGATGAACTTGGAGGACATTATGCTGAGTGAAATAAGTCAGTCACAGAAGGACCAATATACTATTAGTTCATTACTGTAAAAAGTCAAGGAAAGGTTTACATATGGAAGGAAACTTTCTTTGTTGGTAACCAGAGGTGGTTTGGGAGGGGAAGGAACACTGCAAAAGAAATATGCATTGACCCAATTTGGTTTTATGTATTTCACTGTACATAATATATATTTCAATAAAATGTATTAAGAAAACATAATAATAATAAACAACAGTAAACTTCAATCATAGGACAACATGGATCAAACAAGTGACCAAATACAAGGCCAGAAAATTATTCAGAGGAGAAACCTTGCTGGAATTAGCTGGCAAGGCATAAAAAGAATTATATTTAGGTACCTCCAACAGGAGATTTTGTGGCATAGTACTAAATTATTTGACGCTAACCAGTAGGCTGATGGTTTAAACCCACCAGAGACTCTTTGGAAGGAAAATTGGGTAATCTACTTCCATAGAGATACTACCTCAGAAACCCAAGCAGGGGTTGTTATGAGTGGAATTGACTCGACAGCAGTGAGTTGGTTTTTTGGAGTACCTTCAAAGGATAGAGAAAGTTTGAGGAGACCATGGACAAAGTATAAGAAAACACATACCAAACTCAATAAATGCAAAAACAACAATACAAGAACATGTTCACAAAATTCAAGGAAAATTATAAACTTTACAAAAACAGGAACTAGAAATTCAGAAGATTGATGCTAAAATTTCAGAAATAGATAATACATTAGAGGACAAAAGAGTAAAATTGAATCAGTGGAACACAGAATTAGCCAGACTGAAGACAAATCACTCAACAATAAATTGTTGCAGGAACAATCAGAAAAAAAAAAAAAAAAAAGAGAGAGAGAGAGAAAAGTGAAGAAACCCTAAGAATAAGAATCAGGTGGGAATTCATCAAGAAGAATAACTTACATGTCATCAGAATTCCATACCAAGAAGAGAGCCTCCTCCCAAAAAAAAAAAAAAAAAAAAAAAAATCACTGAGAAAATTGCCAATGATTTATTAGAAGAAAACTTCCTAATATCACAAAATGCAAGAAATGTGCATTAAAGAAGTTCAAAGAACCTCAAATAGGATAAAGCCTGAAAAAAAAAAAATTGCCAAGACATATCATAATAAAATTTCCCAAAACCAAAGACAAAGAAAGAATCCTGAAAGCAGCTCTGGAAAAATGAAAAGTCACTTACAGAGAGAATGAGTAAGACTAAGCTTTGATATATCCAGAGAAACTATATAGCAAAAAATGGATGAAATATATAAACCCCTGAAAGAAAATAGTTGCCAACCAAGAATTATATATCCAGCAAAATTATCTGTCAAATATGATGGCAAATTTAAGAGATATACAGATAATCAAAAATTAAGGGAATTTGCAAGAACCAGAACAACCTTACAATGCTGAAGGGAATCCTCCAGACAGTGAACAAACAGCAGACAACAACCAGAGATTAGGACAAACAACAACATCACCTGAAAAGAAACCCACATATAGAAATATGGAATATGGAAACAGATGTGAATATGTAAACAATGATAACTAAAATGCAAAAAAAAAGGGGGGGGGTGATAAATGATATAGTCACAAAGCTTCCAAATGGAGAAGAAATGGAGATGATCTAAAGACAGAATGGACTGTTTTAAACTTGCAAAGATAATAATAAATTACAGGATAACTAACCTTCAAGAAAATTAATTAACCTCATCAAATTGAATAATAAGAAAATTATATTGTATCAAACACTAAAACCACATCATTGAAGGAAATAATGAGAAAAATCCATTTAAAAAAAAAATGAAGTCACCACAGAAAAAAATTATTGCACAGAGGAACCTTCAAATCCACAAAAATAAGACATAGAAAATTAGCAGCAGTAAATTCATACCTATCAATAATTATATTGTATGTAAATGAATTATATGTACTAGTCAAGAGAAGGAAAGTAGCAGAACAGATAAGGAAACATGACCCATAAGTATGTCTACAGAAGACACATCTTAATCACAGAGACAAAAATAAGCTAAAAATTACAATATAAAAGCACCTATCAGTCAAATGGCAACAAAAAAAGAGCAGGTGCAATAATGTTAATTTGAGATGAAATAGGCTTTAAGGCATAAGCCAGCAAAAGACACAAGGAAGGACATTATGTTATGATTAATGGATGAATCAAACAAGAGAACATAATCATAATAAATAATTGTTGTTGTGTGCCGTCGAGTCAAACCCAACTCATAGCGACCCCTCCTTGGGTTTTCGAGGAAGTATCACTACGGAAGTAGGATTGCCCAACCTTCCTTCCGAGGAGTGGCTAGTGGGTTTGAACCGCCAGCCGTCTGGTTAGCAGGCAAGTGTCTTAGCCACTATGCTACCAGAGCTCCCAATAAATAATTAGACACCTTATAAAAGAGCAAAAAACAAATATCCATCAAACTTTAGCATAATTGAAAAGAGAAATAGACAACACCACAATAATAGCTGTTGTTGTTATGTGCCATTGAGTCAGCGCTGACTCATAGCTATCCCTGATTGGGTTTCCTAGGCAGTATCACTACAGAAGTAGATTGCCCCATATTCCTTCTGAGGAGTGGCTGGTGGGTTTGAACCTCCAGCTTTCTGGTTAGCAGTCAAGTACCTTAGACATTATGCTACTAGAGCTCCTACAATAATTGTTGTTGTTGTTGTTGTTGTTTGCTGTCGAGTCAGCCCTGACTCATAGCAACCCCTCCTTGGGTTTCTGAGGCAGTATCACTATGGAAGTAGGATTGCCCAACCTTCCTTCTGAGGAGTGGCTGGTGGGTTTG
>NW_006921750.1:7496200-7497465 GCF_000298275.1 Orycteropus afer afer
TTTTTTCTCCAAATGATTTTGAGTTTTGTCCCACATTGTTCTCCCTCTTTATCAAGGATCTCCTACATAGATCCTCTTCCAAGTAGATGACAGTGGTAGCCGGGCACCATCTAGTTCTTCTGGTTGAATAGTTATATAGGCTGCAGACTGGATGGTGTACCAGTCACTAGGACTAATTGTTTCCAAGAATTTTGGTTTTCTTCATTCTTCTTTGCTCTGGACAAGGAGAGACCCATCATTGCATGTAGATGGCAGCTTGCTAGCTTTTAAGATCCCAGTTGCTACTCACCAAAGTAGGAGGTAGAACAATGTTTTATATAGTTTGGTATGCCAGTTGAGCTTGATGTCCCCTTTGACTATGGTCCCAAGACTGCAGGTTCAACTACTCAGTCCCTCTGGGTAGCTGGCTGTGACCAACCAGTGACCATAACCTTCCCCTTGTCAACTCTACTAAACACCTGGGAATTCTGATCATTCACATAAACTTATAGGACCATTGCCTGCCAACCGTATATATATTCTTGGATACACTCCCCATTTCATAGACATACCTAATCGTTCAGCCTGCCCACCCATCTATCCATCCATATACCCATGCTTGCCTTCACTGACAATGCAGTACTCTATGTGCAGAAGGTTCATATTTGTTGTCTGTACCGCCCATGGATCTCTCTATGTCTTTCTCATCCTCAATGCTATCATATTGGTCACTCACATTTAGTACATTGCCCTTCTCTTCACCCAAATCAATACTTATCTCTATATATCTGAGTTCCCTCCCGTCTCCTCCAACCCTTGGTAACCAACAAAGAAAATTTCCTTCTATAGATAAACCTTTCCTTAACTTTTAAAATAAGGGACTAATATAATATTTGTCCATTTGTGATTGACTTATTTCACTCAGCATAATGTCCTCCGAGTTCATCCACTTTATGCTGTGTTTTGGAGGTTCTACATTATTCTTTAGCATTGCATAGTAATCCATTGTGTGTATGTACCATAGTTTGGTTATCCATTCTTCAGTTGATGGACACTTAGGTTGTTTCCATCTTTTGCCTACTATATAGTGTATTTATGCCATATATTAGGGCCCTAAAATTTGCCCCTAGATTTTCCTTGAGGAACTGTATAGTTGTAGATTTCACATTAAAGTCTTTGATCCATCTGGAGTTCATTTTTGTGTATGGTGTGAGGTACAGATCTTGTTACAACAGTCCATTCTATCTTGCAACTCTCTTAACTTCCTCACCATTTAGAAGTTCTGT
>NW_006921750.1:7498591-7502071 GCF_000298275.1 Orycteropus afer afer
TAATTTTTCATTTATTTTGTCATTTTGTTCTTGTATATTCTTCCAAAATTCTTCTAAGTTTTTTTCTGTGTTTTCTTTGGTCTGTCTCTCAATCCTTTGAAGATATCTAAAGAGAATTCTTTTGAATTCCTTATCAGAAAGTTCCAATGCTGCTTCTTCCTCAGGGATGTGTTCTGGGTCTGTATCCTGCTGCCTTGTTTCTACCACTTTATCTTGTTTATTTGTGTGGACTGTGATGGTCTCTTGTTTCCGGGGCATCATGGTGTTGTTGTATTTAGATCTCTGTTAACTGTTTGTGAAGAGCAGTCAAGGTTGATTTAGACTCTTCTTTGTGGTTTTTTATCATTGGTCCATTGGTGGAGAAGGAGGTAGTGGCTCTCGCTCAGTAAGTGAAGCTGCAGGAGGTGTGGGTGTAGTTGTGCCTTATGGGGACTATTGTTTGTCCCCCACTCAATTATACACACATTACAATTGAATAACCATCAAAAAACTAAAAGCACAGGGACAAGAAACATGCCAAAAAAACAGTAACCAAAAAAAGAAAAAAGGAAAAAAGAAGAAAACCTGCAATATCTAGGGATAGGGCATTAAGTGAAAAAAAAAAAAGGAGAGAAGGAGAATAATGAAGAAAAAAATTGGAATAATGCAAAAAGAAAAACAAGGAACAGGGTTAACCACAAGACAAAAAGGGAAAAAAAGAAACTTAAATTAAAAAAATAATAATAAAAAATTCACCAGGAACAGGGAAAAGAAAAATACTGAAAACTAGAACCTGGGAGGGGAAGATTAAGAATAATAGTAAAAAGGACAAAAATATTAATAATAATAGTTGTTTTAAAACAGACAAATGCAAGCAAACTAATCACCAGGGGGAAAAAAGTGAAAAAAAGAAAAAGAAAAAGAGAGAGAGAAAAAAAATCGGTGGAGGACAGAGCAGGGCACCCAGGCTCTGTCTGAGCACACAGACTGTGATGGAGTTCCTGTGGACCCAGAAGGTAGGTGGGAGTGGGAGCAGACCCCACCTCCATTCACCAAGCAGGTGTGGGGTAGAAGAGTAACAAGAGGAATGTCATACCTTTTCATTCTTGCAGGTCCCGAGTGTCCTTGAGGTTGCTAGAAAGCAGAATGTGTTCTTAAGCCCCAGGAATCTGTGAGAGTGCTGTCTCTTTAAATATCCAAAATTATCAAACTGCTTTTTATACCTTCAAAATGGCGGGTCCCTTGGGACTGGCAAAAGTCCACAGCTCAGCCCACCTTTCTCTTCACCATCTCCATTTGTTCCCCAGACACTGTGCGCAGTCCTCCATGTAGTCCCTGGCTAGCAGGGTGATAGTTAGGTTAATTCTTAGGTCCTACCACCCCTCGGGAATCCCCAAGCTGTCTGTTCCATCAGGATTGCTGCCAGACTGCAGCTCTGTATGTCTCCTTTTTTGGTATTTTCACACAAATTCTTCTGCTAGTTGGGGTTTAGTCCACTTCTATATCCTTCCCTTCAAGGCTCAGGGGTTCAGGATTATCTTCTGTGTCCGTGTTAATTGTTTTCCCTTTTATTTGTTGAAGCGGGTCTGTGCAGTCTTTCTGCCTAGTCTGCCATCTTGCCAGAACTCCCAAGCCTCAATAAATTTAAAAACATTGAAATACTACAAAATATCTTCTCAGATCCCATTTCTACAAAATTGGAAATCAACAAGAGGAAGATCAAGGGAAAAATAATCAAATACATGGAAACTGAATAACATCCTGCTTAAAACTACAGGGTAATAGAAGAAATTAAAAAAAAAAAAAAAGAAAAAGAAAGAATTCCTTGAATTGAATGAGAATGAAAACATGGAATACCAAAATATTTGGGACACAGCAAAACGAATGGGCAGAGGACAATTAATAGCAATAAATGCACACATCAAAAAAGAAGAAAGAACTGAAATTAGCATCTTAACCCATCATGTCCAACAATTAGAAAAAGAACAGTAAGGGGAGGGGGAAAGCCTACAAAGGCCAGAAGAAAGGAAATAATAAAGATACAAGCAGAAATAAATAAAACAGGAAAAGGCTAGAAGTTGGTTCTTTGAAAGGAGTAATAAAATGGACAAATCACTAGCTAATTTAGCAAAGAACAAAAAGATGCAAATAACACAAATAAGAAATGAAACTTCTGTGTGACATCATCTATTGAAATAAAAAGGATAATAGCAGAATACTATGAACTATAAACCTAAACCAAACCCACTGCTATAGAGTTGATTCCAGCTCATAGCAAATCTCATTGGGTTTCCAACAATGTAAATTTTTATGGAAGTGATTGCCTTGTCTTTCTCCTGCAGAACAGCTGTTGGTTTTAAACTTCTGATCTTCTGTTGACCTTACCCAGCACACAACCAGAGGTCCTTTTGAAGAACTATACCCCCCAAAATTTGAAAACCTAGAAGAAATGAACAAATGTCTAGAAACATCCTACCTACCAAAGCTAACAAAATCAGGTAGAAAATTTAAATAAACACATCACATTATACAATTGGAACATGGCATAAAAATAACATCCAACAAAAAAGTCTTGCTCCAGGTAGCTTCACTGCTGATTTCTACTGAACATTCACAGAAGAGCTGACATCAATCTTTCTTAAACTGTCACAGAACCTAGAAAATCATGCAATTCTCTTGAACTCATTGTTTGTAGCAAGTACAACCTTGATACCAAAATCAGGCAAAAACATCACTAAAAAAGAAATTTATGGACTAATATCCCTCATCATATTGAATAATGCAGGAAACATCAAAAGTAGATGGAAGATATACACAGAGTTACTGCATCAAAAGTAATTGTCAACATTCATCCATTTCAGGAGGTGGTATATGGTCCAGAACCAATGGTATTGAAAGATGAAGTCAAAGATGGACTGAAGGAATTGGCAAAAAACGAGGCTCCAGGAATTGACAGAATACCCATTGAGAAGTTTGCATGAGTGAATGCTGTACTGGAGGCACTTACTCATCTCTGCCAGGTAATTTGGAAGACAACTACCTGACCAACTTAATGGAATAGATCCATATTTGTACCCATTCCAAAGAGAGGTGATCCAACTGATTGTTGTGGTTGTTGTTTGTTGTTAGATACCATTGAGTCATTTCTGACTCATAGCGACCCAATGCACAGCAGAACGAAACACTGCCCGATCCCATGCCAGCTCCATGATCCTTGCTATACTTGAGCCCATCATCGCAGCCACCATGTCAATCCATTTCATTGAAGGTGTCCCCCTCTATTGTCGACCCTCCACCTTAGCAAGAATGACATTCTTCTCCAGGGAATGCTTCCTTCTGACAACATGACCAAAAGAAGTGAGACAAAATCTGGCCATTCTTGCTTCCAAGGAGCATTTCCAGTGCACTTCCTCCAGGACAGATCTCTTAGTTCTTTTAGCAGTCCATGGTACTTTCAGCATTCTTCACCAGCACCACAACTCAAAAGCATCAACTCTTCTT
>NW_006921750.1:7502846-7508765 GCF_000298275.1 Orycteropus afer afer
CTTCTGAATCCAGCTTGCACCTCTGGAAGTTCTCTGTCAATATACTGCTGCAACTGTTTTTGAATTATCTTCAGTAAGATCTTACTTGCATGCAATATTAATGATATTGTTTGATAATTTCCACATTCTGTGGAATCACCTTTCTTCAGAATGGGTAAAAATATGGATCTGTTCTAGTCAGTTGTCCAGGTCTTTTGGCATAACTGAGGAATACAGAGAATCACTCTACCAAAAAGAACTGGTCGATCTTCATTCATTTCAGGAAGTGGCATATGATCTAGAACCAATGGTTCTGAAGGAGGAAGTCAAAGCTGCAATGAAAGAATTGGCAAAGAACAAGGCTCTGGGAATTAATGGAATACCCATTGAGATATTTCAACAAATGGATGCCCCATTGGAGGTACTCACTTGGTTATGCCAACTGATTGTGGGCATTATCCAATAATAGCATTAATAACACACACAAGTAAAATGGTGATGAGGATAATTCAGAAACTGTTGCTGTTCTTCTAAATCAACAAAGAGGCCTCTGAAAAAGAAATAAGGGAAGCAATACCATTTACAATAGCTACTAAAAAGATAAAATGTCTAGGAATAAATCCTACCAGAGACACAAAAGACCTATACAAAGATAACTATAAAGCATTTCTACAGGAGACAACAAGAGTTGTACATAAATGGAAGAACCTGCCTTGTTCATGGATAGGAAGAGTGAATATTGTGAAAGTGTCAATACCACCCAAAGCAATCTACACATTTAATGAAATCCTGGAAAATCAATTACTAACTTCATATGGTGTCGCTATGAGTTGAGTCTGACTCGACAGCACATGACAACAACAACAATGTAAAAGAAAGAGACCGCAAATAAGCAGAACACTACTGAAGAAGAGCAAAGTGGGAAGTCTTACACTCCTGGATCTCCAAACCTACTACACAGCCACAGTAGTCAAAAAAGCATGATATCTGTACAATGATAGACAGATAGACCAATGGAACAGAATAGAAAAGCCAGAAATAGACCCATCGATCTATGGACAGCTGATCTTTGGCAAATGACCAAAATCCATTAAGTGGGGAAGAGATAGACTCTTTAACAAAAGGTGCTGGCAAAATTGGATATCACTTGCAGAAAAATGAAACAAGACCCACATCTCACCCCATACACAAAAACAATTCAAGTTGGATGGATCAAAGACTTAAATGTGAAACTGAAGACTATAAAACTCATCAAAGAGAAAATAGGGAAAATCTAGGGTCCCTAATTTATGGTATAAATAGACTATCAAACATAACCCAGAATATTCAGGAGACAGAAGAGCAGCTAGATGACTGGGACCTTTTAAACATTAAATTCTTATGCACACTGAAGGACTTTGCCAAAAGAGTTAAAAGAGAACCTACAAATTGGGAGAAAATAGTTGCCTTTGACAAATTTGACAAAGGACTTATCTACAAAATTTATAGAAAACTTCAACCCCTCAACACCAAAAAGACATGCCAATTCCAAAATGGGCAAGGAACATGAACAGACACTTCACTAAAGATGATATATTGGTAGCCGACAAACACATGAGGAATTGCTCACGATCATTAGCCATTACAGAGATGCAAATCAAAACAATGAAATATCATCTCACCCCAACAATAATAGCAAATTTCAACAGGACAGAAAATAACAAATGCTGCTGAGGTTGCAGAGATATTGGAACTCTCATACACTGCTGCTGGGACTGTAAAATGGTACAACCATTGTGGAAAATGATATGGCATATCCTTAAAAAACTGAAAATAGAAATAGCATTTGAGCCAGCAATTCCATTACTAGGAATATATCCTAAACAGGTGAGAGACAGGACACAAACAGACATGTGCACACCCATGTTCCTCGCAGTATAATTCACTATAGCAAAGAGGTGAAAACAACCTAAATGAACATCAACAGATGAATGAATAACCAAAGTAAACTATGGTACATTCACACAGTGGAATACTATGCTACACTAAAGAACAAAGAAGAGTATGTGATTCATCTCACAACGTGTATGAACCTGGAGGACATGATGCTGAGTGAAATAAGTTGATTGCAGAAGGACAAATATTGTATAAGCCCATTACTATAAAAAGTCAAGGAAGGGTTTGCTCAGGGACTGGAACTCACATTATAGGTTACTGGGGATGGGAAGGAAGGGAAGGAGATAATTTTGGACTAGTTGGCCGCCACATGCTGAGTTGGATAAGGAGAGGGAGGGTATGGAAAGAGTCTGTGACCAGCATGATCACATTGGGGAAATGGAGGACACTGCATTGTGCACATAAGATATAGATGACAGAGGCTAATACCAGTATATCCACAAAACTGCATTACCATTAACACCAAACGCCAGGCTACAGGTAAAGATATAGACAACCAAGAAGAACAGATGGGAGTCAGGGAACAGGAATATTGTCTAGACAAATGACAGATTAAGCTGAGGCTAATCATAACAACAACATTCTTGCACAGGTACTAGTGATACAAAATACCTGCAGTCATCATAGAAACAACAGAAGACAGACATAGAACAATCCCTAGTAGACAGCCAGATATCGTGTGAGAAGAGATCCACCAGATCTACCCACTCAGGACCATAGTATTGGGGGACACCAGATTCAATTGGCACAACAAAATACATTAAAGTCTCATTGCACAACCTACTTTGATGAGTAGTGACTGGGGTCTTAAAAGATTTTGAGTGGCTATCTAAGATGCAGCTAATGGTCTCCTATCCTCAGAAGTCAAGAAGAGTAAAGAAAACCAAGGGCATTTGGAAACAATCAGCCCTAGGACATCATAGACCCAAAGACCAGAAGAACTAGATGGAGTCCAGTTGCCAATGCCAACCACTCGAGGAGGGATCAAAACTTGAGATCCTGGATAGAGTAGGAAGAAAAATGTGGAACAAAATTCAAGAACACAATAATGATCATAAGTATAGTTTGGATGGAGTCTGGTGAGACACCCAAGACTGTGGCCCAGGTCTACACTTTGGGCCTGGGATAACTCACCCCCAAGGGCTGGCTTTCATCCCAACAATGAATAAGACTTACAAGCAGAACACTCAACCCAGGGCAATGCAACCACTTACTCTATGGAGATACATCCCTTAGAACAATCAGTCATAGGGCACCAAAAGAGCAACATTCACACAGAGGCAACATTCACACAGATAGGAGTGCATAACAGAAGGGCACAGAGAGGGGGGACAACAGTGAGGGGAGAGGAGGAGAGTGGGTTAGGGCTGGGGATGGTAATTGGGGAGTGATACCAAATGTACACCAAATGTTGAATGTAAAATAAATTCTGTTCTGTAAATTCCCACCTAAAGCACAATTAAAAAAAAAAAAAAAAAAACAGTTGCAACAGTATGTATATAAAGAACTTTCTGAAATGGAAGCTAGATTTAGAAGAGGATGTGGAAAAAGGGATATCATTGCTAATGTCAGAAGGATCTTGGGTGAAGGCAAAGAATACCAGAAAGATGTTTACTCATGTTTTATTGACTATGCAAAAGCATTTAATTGTGTGCATCATAACAAGTTATGGATAACATTGAGAAGAATAGGAATCCCAGAACACTTAAGTGTGCTCGTGAGGAACTTGCACATTGACCAGAAGGCTATCATTCCACCAGAATAAGGGGATACCTCATGGATTTAAATCAGTGTGTCGGGGTTGTATCCTTTCCCCATACTTATTCTACCCATATACTGAGCAAATAATCCAAGAAGCTGAACTATATGAAGAAGAAAACTGCATCAGGATTGGAGGAAGACTCATTAACAACTTGAAATATGCAGGGGACAAAACTTTGCTTGCTGAAAGTGAAGATAACTTGAAGCTCCTACTGATGAAGATTAAAGATTATATTCTGCACTATAGATTATAATTGAACATAAGGAAAATGAAAATCATTACAACCAGACCAATGGGCAGCATCATGATTAATGGAGAAAAGATTGAAGTTATCAAAAATTTCATATTACTTGGTTCCACAATCAACAACAATGGAAGCAGTAGTTGAGAAATCAGACCATGCATTTCACTGGGCAACTCATCTGTGAAAGGCCTCTTTAAAGTTCTGAAGAGCAAGTACATCTCTTTGAAGACTAAGGTGCACCTAACCCGAACCATAGTATTTTCAATCGACTCATATGCATGTGAGAGCTGGACAATGAAGAAGGAAGACTGAAGAAGATTTGGTGCTTTTGAGTTGTGGTGTTGGTGAAGAATACTGAAAGTACCATTGACTCCCAGAAGAACTAGTAAATCTTTCCTGGAAATAAATGCAGCCACAATGCTCTTTGGATGCATGAATGGCCAGACTTTGTCTCACCTACTTTGGTCATGTTGTCAGAAGGCACCATTCCCTGGAGAAGGATATCATGCCTGGTAAAGTGGAGAGTCAGCAAAAAAGGGGGGATATCCTGAAGGAAATGGATTCACAAAGTGGCTGCAATGAGGCTTAGGTATAGCAAGGATTGTGAGAGTGGCACAAGATGGGATAGTGTTTTCTTCTGTTGTACAGAGAGTCCATATGAGTTCGAGCCCACTCAATGTCACCTAAGAACAACAACAAGTTCCCTCATGAATATTCATGCAAAAATTCTCAATAAAATAATAGCAATAGAATCAAACAACATATCAAAAAAGTAACAATAATAATACAATATGATCTAGTAGGACTTATTCCAGGTATGTAGGGCTGGTCCAGTATTAGAAAAACAATCAGTGCAATTCATCACACAAATAAAACCAAAGAAAAGAACTACATGTTCATATCAATTGGTAGAGAAAAGGCATTTCACAAAATCCAATACGAACTTTTGATAAAAACGCCTAGCAAAATAAGAATAGAAGGGAAATTTATCAACATAATGAAGAGGATATTCACAAAACCAATGGCCAACATTATTTGCAATAAAGAGAGAATGAAAACATTCTCCTTATGGATGGGGACCAGAAAGTGATGTGCTTTTTCATGAGTCTTATTCAGTACTGTATTGGAAGTACTAGCCAAAGCAATGACATAGGAAATGGAGATAAAAGTCATCCAAATGGGCAAAAAAGGAAAACTGTCTCTATTTGCAGAATATATGATCCCATATACAGAAAACCCTGGAGACTCAGCATAAATTGAGTCAGCATAGATCGAATACATGTGGTTAAAGGACAAAACCCTGACACGCCTTCCCTGATTTTAAACCATTAAGTACCCCATTGTTCTGTTCAATGACTGCCTCATGTTCCATGTTCAGGTTTCTCATGAGCTCAATTAAGTGTTATAGAACTCCTATTCTTTGCATTATTCATAATTTGTTATGATCCGTATAGCTGAATGTCTTTGTGTTGGCAATAAAACACAGATGAACATCTTTTTGGAATTCTCTGCCTTCATCCAAGATACATCTGACATCAGCAATCCTATCCCTCATCCCACATGTTCTTTGGAATCAGGCTTGAATTTCTGGCAGTTCCCTGTCAATATACTGCTGCAACCATTTTTGCATTATCTTCAGCAATATATTACTTGTGTGTGATATTAATGATATTGTTCAATAAATTCTACATTCTGTTAGATTTCGTTTTTTAGAATGGGCATAAACATGGATCTATTTCAGTAGGTTGGCTTGAGAGCTATTTTCCAAATGTCTTGGCATAAAAAAGTGAGTGGCTCCAGTACTGCACCACTTGTTGAAACATCTCAGTAGGCATTCCATCAATTTCTGGAGCCTTGTTTTTCACCAATCCCTTCAGTGCTACTTGGACTTCTTTCTTAAACAACATCAGCCCTTGACATTATGTTACCTCCTGTAATAGTTGAACACCAAACAATTCTTCTTGGTACTGACTCTGTATTCTTTCCATCTTTTTTTTTT
>NW_006921750.1:7509755-7533574 GCF_000298275.1 Orycteropus afer afer
TTTTTTTTCTTTTTTAATGATTTTGAGTTTTGTTCCATGTTGTTCTCCCACTCTATCAAAGATCTCCTACATAGACGCCTCTCTGAGTGGTAAACAGTGGTAGCCAGGCACCCTCTAGTTCTTCCAGTATCATAGTCATATAGGATGAGAATCACATGGTGCACCAGTCGCTTGGACTAATTGTTTCCATGCATCTTTGGTTTTCTTCATTCTTGGTTGCTCTAGATGAGGAGAGACCCATTTTTGCATCTAGATGACTGCTTGCAGGCTTTTAAGGTCCCAGTAGCTACTTGAACAAGTAGGATATGGAACAATGTTTTGTGTTGTATGTTATGCCAATTGAGCAACTTCCCTGCAACTATGGTCCCAAGGCCAAAGGTCCAACTACTTGTTCTCTCTGGGTAGCTGGCTATGGCCAAGAAGTGACTACAACATTGTCACTTGTCACTTCTACTATATACTTGGGAATTCCTATAGAACATGCAAATACACTTGTAGAAATATTGTCCTCCAACACTATTCATGGTCAGAGGCACACTCCTCCCTGCATAGACATACCTAATATTCAGCCTGTCCACCCATCTGTCAATCCGTAGATCAATGTTTGCCTTCACTGACAACACAGAACTGTATGTGCAAAAGGCTTCATCTTTGTTGCCTGTACTTCCCATGCACCTCTCTATGTCTTCTTCTTCCTCAATGCCACCATGATGATCACTCACATTTGATACATTGCCCTTCCCTTCACCCAAATCTATACTAGTGTTCTCTCCCACCCCTGGTAAGCAACAAAGAAAATTTATTTCCTTATATAAATCTTTCCTAGACTGTTTTACAATAAGAGACTAATAAAATATTTGCCCTCTGTGATTGACTTACTTCATTCAGCATAATGTCCTCCAGTCAATGACAGGGTGATATCTATAAGCCTGTGAGGAAGACGAGTTAATATTACTATTTTCAAATTTATGCACCAACCACCATAGCCAAAGATGAAGAAATTTGAGTTTTTAATCAACTTCTGCAGTCTGAAATTGACCAAATGTGCAATCAAGATGTGTTAATTATCAGTGGTAACTGCAATGCAAAAGTTTGAAACAGCAAAGAATCACCAGTGGTTGGAAAATTTGGCCTTGGAGATAGAAATAATGCTGGAGATTGCATGATAGAATTTTGCAAGACCAATGACTTATTCATTGTGAATGCTTTTTTCAACACAAATGGTGGCTATACACATAGACTTTACCAGACAGAGTACACAGGAATCAGATTGACTACATCTGTGGAAAGAGGTGATGTAGAAACCTCAATATCTTCAGCCAAAACAAGGCCAGGAGCTGATTGTGGAACAGATCATCAACTGCTCATATGCAAGTTCAAGTTGAAGCTGAAGACAATTAAAAGAAGTCCACGAGAGCCAAAATATGACCTTGATTGTATCCCTACTGAATCTAAAGAATAGATTTGATGCATTGAACACCAATGACTGAAAACCAGAAGAATTGTGGGATAACATCAAGGACCTCATCCATGAAGAAAACAAAAGGTCATTAAAAAGGCAAGATAGGGAGTAAATACCAAAGTGAATGTCAGAGAAGACTCAGAAACTTGGCCTTGAATGGAGATTAAATAAAGCAAATGGGAGAATTGACATGATAAAAGAGCTGAACAGAAGATTTCAAAGAGCAGCTCAAGAAGACAAAGTCAATTATTATAGTGAAATGTGCCAAGAGTTGGAGTTAGAAAACCAAAAGCAAAGAACATACTTGGCATTTCCCAAGCTGAAAGAACTAAGGGGAAAAAAAAAAAAAAAATTAAGCCTTGAATTACAATATTGAAAGATTCCATGGCAAATATGTTGAATGATGCAGGAAACATCAAAAGAAAATGGATGGAATACACAGAGTCACTAAATCAAAAGAATTGGTAGATGATCATCCATTTCAGGAGGTGGGATATGATCAAGATTCAATGGTATTGAAGGAAGAAGTTAAAGCTGTACTAAAGGCAAAAAAACAAGGCTCCAGGAATTGACAGAATATCCATTGAGATGTTTCAACAAATGGTTGCTGCGCTGGAGGCAGCCACTCAGCTATGCCAAGAGATTTGGAAGACAGCTACCTGGCTAACTGACTAGAAGAGATCCATATTTATACCCATTCCAAAAAAAGGTGATCCCACAGAATGCAGAAATTATAAAACAGTATCATTGATATCACACACAAGTAAAATATTACTGAAGACAATTTAAGAGTTGCAGCAGTATATTGACAGAGAAATTCCAGAAATGCAAGCTGGATTCAGAAGGGGACATGGAGAAAGGGATATCATAGCTGATGCCAGATGGAGCTCAAAGCAAAAGTACCAGGAAGATGTTTCCTTGTGTTTTATTGACTATACAAAGGAATTTGATAGTGTGAATCATAACAAATTATGGATAACATTGAGAAGAATGGGAGTTCCAGAACACTTAATTGTGCTTATGAGGAACTTGCACACAGACTAGGAGGCTGTTACACAAACAGAACAAGGTGATACTTCATGGTTTAAAATGAGGAAGGGAGTGTGTCATAGATGTATCTCTTCACTGTATTTATTCAATCTGTATACTGAGCAAATAATCTGGGAAGCAGGACTATATGAAAAAGAATGTGGCATCAGGATTGGAGGAAGGCTTATTAGCAACCTGTGATATACAAATGACACAACTTTGCTTTCTGAAAGTGATGATGAGTTACAGAATTTACTGATGAAGATTATACACTGGAATCTACAGCATGGATTATACCTCAGTATAAAGAAAACAAAAATCCTCACAATTAGAACAATAAGTAGCATCATGATAGATGGAGAAAAGATTGAAGTTGTCAAAGACTTCATATTACTTGGTTCTACAATAAATGTCAATGGAAGCAGCAGGTAAGATATCAAAGGATGTAATTGCATTGGGAAAATCTGCTGCAAAAGACCTCTTTCAAGCACTGAAGAGCAAAGATATAATCTTGAAGATTAAGATGCTCCTAACCCAAGGCATTTTCAGTCACCTCATGTGCATGTGAGAGCTGGACAATGAATTAGGAAGACTGAAGAAGAGTTGATGTGTTTGAGTTTGTGGTGTTGGTGAAGAATGCTGAAAGTACTGTGGACTGCTCAAAGAACAAATCTGTGCTGGAAAAAGTGTGGCCAGAATGCTGCTTGGAAGCGATAATGGCCAGACTTTGTCTCACCTACTTTGGTCATGTTGTCAGAAGGACCCATTCTCTGGAGAAGGATGTCATGCTTGGTAAGGTGGACAGTCGACGATGAAGGGGAAGGCTCTCAGTGAGATGGATTGATACGGTGGCTGCAGCAATAGGCTCAGGTTAAATAGGGATTGTGAGGCTGGCACAGGACTGGGCAGTATTTCGTTCTGTTGTATATAAGGTCGCTATGAGTCAGAGATGACTCAACGGCACATAACAACAATGTCCAATGTCCTCCAAGTTCATCCACATTATGAGGTGTTTTGTAGATTCTACGTTTTTCTTTAGGATTCTGTAGTATTCCACTGTGTGTGTACCATAATTTGCTTATCCACTCTTCTGTTGATGGACACCTAAGTTATTTCCATCTTTTTGCTATTGTAAATGGTGTTGCAATGAACATGGGTGTGCATATATATGTTCTTGTTCTGAATCTCACTTCTTTACGATATATACCTAGCAATGGTATTGCTGGGTCAAATAGTATTTCTAATTCCAACTTTTTAGGGAATCACCATAATGTTTTCCACAGTCATTATATCACTTGACAGGTCCACCAGTAGTGTATGAGGGTCCCAATCTCTCCACATCCTTGCCAGCATTTGTTATTTTCTGTCTTGTTGAACTATGCTACTAGTGCTGGGGCAAGATGGTATGTCATTGTTTTGATTTGCATCTTTCTCATGGTTAATGATCATGAGCATTTCTTCATGAGTTTGTTGGTCGCCTGAATATCCTCTTTGATGAAGTATCTATTCCTGTCTTCTGCCCATTTTTTAAATTGGATTATTTGTCTCTTTTTTGTTGTTGCTGTTGAGGTGTTAGAGTTTTCTATACATTTTAGAGATAAGTCCCTTTTCAGATATATCGTTGCCAATTTTTTTTTTTTTTTTTCCTCAATCTGTAGGTTTTCTTTTGACTCCTTTGGAGAAGTCTTTGGAATTACATAAAATTTTAATTTTTAGAAGGTCCCATTCATCTAGTTTATCTTCTGCTGCTTGTGCATTTTGCATTATTCTTGATAGTCTATTTATGCCATAATTAGTGCCCCTAAATTTGTCCTTACTTTTTCCTTGAGGAACTTTATATTTTTGGGTTTCACATTTAAGTTTTTGATCCATATGGAGATAGCTTTTGTATATGGTGTGAGGTACAGATCTTGTTTCATTTTTCTGCAAATTGATATCCAATTTTACCAGCACCATTTGTTAAACAGACAATCTCTTCCCCATTTAATGGATATTGGTCCTTTGTCAACGATCAGCTGACCATAGGTCGATGGATCTATTTCTGGGTTCTCAATTCTATTCCATTTGTCTATGCGTCTCTCATTGTACCAAGAATAGGCAGTTCTGACTACTGTGGCTACAGAGTAAGTTTCGAGTTCCGGGATTGTAAGACCTCCTACTTTGTTCTCCTTCCTCAATAGTATTTTGCTTATCTGAGGTCTCTTTCCTTTCCATATAAACTGAGTGATTGGTTTTTCCATATCCTTAAAGAATGTGAATGAGATCTGGATTGGGATTGCATTGAATGCATAGATTGCTTTGAGTAGAATTTACATTTTCACAATGTTCAATCTTCCTATCCACGAGCATGATATGTTCTTCCATTTATGTAGATCTCTTGTGGTTTTTTCTATTATTTTTATTTTATTTTATTTTTTATTTTAAGAGATTTTTTTACATTCTACTTTTACATTTAGTTTCACTCTCCTTTCACCATGTCCAACCCCAACCCAGTCTCCTCCCCTCCCTACCCCACAACCCTCCCTCTGTACCCCCATGCTCATGCACTCTCGTTTGTCCTGCACTTCCTCAATTTGAATGTTGGCCCTCTGGTGCCCCAGGGTCTATTGCTCTAAGAGGTGTATTACCATAGAGTATGTGGATGCATCATCTTGGGTTGAGTGGTCTGTACATCTTAACAATTGGGCTGAGAGCCAGCCCCTGGTGTTGCATTTTATCCCAGGTGCAGAATGTATTCTAGGGGCATAGTATTGGGGGTCACATCAGATTTCTTCTGACTAGTAATTCTGGTCATTATTGACTTTTGGGATTTTGTTCCACATTTTTCCTCCCATTTTATCCAGGATCTCCAGATTGGATCCTTTCCAGGGTAGTTGGCATTGGTAGCCGGGCACCATCTAGTTCTTCTGGTCTCAAGAGCCATTGTGCCCTAGGGCTGAGTGCTTCCAAATGCCCTTGTTTTTTTGAACTCTTTGCTTCTGATGCTAGGAGACATTTACTGCATCTTAAATAGCTGTTTGGAAGCTTTTAAGAACACATTCGTTAAGTAGCTTTTTATACTTTTCTTTGTCCAGTTTTTTTTGAGCCCCTAATTAGACTTATTCCCAAGTATTTTATTTTTTTCATAGTTATTATAAATGATATTGAGTTCCTTACTTCTTTTCAAGCAAGCTCTTTGCTGATGTGGAGGAATCCAACTGATTTTTGGATGTTGATCTTGTATCCTGCCACTATATTAAATCTCTCAGTTAGTTCCAGTAGATTTTTGACTGAATCTTTTGTATTTTCTAGGTATAGGATCATATCATGAGCAAATAGGGATAGTTTGACTTCTTCCTTACAAATTTGGTTATCTTTGATTTCCTTTTCTTGACTTATTTCCCTGGCTAGGACTTCCAATACAATGTTGAATAGAAGTGGTGATAGAGAACATCCTTGTATGGTTCCTATTCAAAAGGGGAATGGTTTCAGTCTCTCCACTGGGAATAATGTCAGCTGTTGGTTTTGAACATATGCCCTTTATTATGTAGAGGAATTTATCTCCTATTCCTGTTTTGCTGAGAGTTTTTAACAGGAATGGGTGTTGGATTTTATCAAATGCCTTTCCTGTATCAATTGATATAATTATGTGGTTCTTTTCTTTTGTTTTATTTGTGTGATGGATGACATTGATTGTTTTTCTAATGTTGAGCCATACTTGCATACCTGATATGAATCCCACTTGGTCATAATATATTATTTGTTTGATATGTTGTTGGAGTCTATTGACTAGTATTTTGTTGAAGATCTTTTGCATCTATACTCATGAGGGATTTTAGTCTGTAGTTTTCCTTCTTAGTGATGTTTTTGCCTGGTTTTGGTATCAAGGAAAAACCTCGTTGTTCTTGCATTGAGTTCTTTCAGTTTGACAAATGCCAAGCATGCTTCTCCCTTTTAGTTTTCTAATTCCAAGTCTTTGTACATTTCATTATAATACTTTACTCTCTTCCCCAACTACCCTTCAAAATCTTCTGTTCAGCTGTTTTATTTCATCATTTATTTCATTCAATTTAGCTACCTTCCGTTTATGCTTGGTAAAGTGGAAGGTCAACCAAAAAGGGGAAAGGCCTCAATGAGATGGATTGACACAGTGGCTACGATGATTGGTCTGGTATACCAAGGATTGTGAGGCTGACATAGGACTGGGCAGTGTTTTGCTATATTATACATAGAGTTGCTATAAGTCCGAGCCAGCTTGATGACACCTAACAGCAACAACAACAAGCCTCCATTCAAGATCAAGTTTCAGAATCTTCATTGACAATCATTTTGGTCTTTTCTTCTTTTCCTGTCTTTTTGATAACTTTTTTCTTTCTTCAGGTATGATGGTCTTAATGTCATCTCACAATTCAGCTGATTTTGGTCACTGGTTTTCAATGTAACAAATCTTTTGTTCAAATGCTCTTTAAATTCAAGTGGGATATAATCAAGATCATATTTTGGCTTTCATGTACTTATTTTAATTTTCTTCAACTTCAACTTGAATTTGCAAATGAGCAATTGATGATCTATTTCACAGTCAGCTCCTGGCTTTGTTCCGACTGATGAATTTGAGCTCCTCCATCTCCTCTTTCCATATATATAGTAGATTTGATTCCTGTGTATTCCATCTAGCAAGGTTCCACATGTAAAGTCACTGTTTCTATTCTTAAAAAAAGATTTTTGTAATGAAACTTTGTTTGTCTTGCAAAAGTCTATCATGCAGTCTTTAAAGTAATTTCTATCACTGAGGCCATATTTTGCAACTACCATTACTTCCTTGTTTCCAACTTTTTGCATTCCAATCACCAGTAATTATGAATACATCTTACTGTATATTTGGTCAACTTTGGACTCCAGAAGTTGATAAAAAAAATCTTCAATTTCTTCGTCGTTGGCTTTAGGGGTTGTTGGTGCATAAATTTGAATAAAAGTAGTATTAACTGGTCTTCTTTGTAGGTTTATGGATATTATCCTGTCATTGACAGCATTGTACTTTAGGGTAGATCTGAAATATTCTTTTTAATGAAGAATAAGACATCACTCCTCCTCAATTTTCATTCCTGACTTAGTAGACCATATGATTGTCAAATTCAAAATTGCTAATTCTAGTGCATTTTCCATTCACTAATCCTCAGGATATCAATCTTTATTAATTCCATTTCATTTTTGACAGATTCTACTTGTCCTAGTTTCATACCTCATACATTCTACATTTCAATTATTTATGGATGTTTACAGCTGTTTCCACTCATTTTGAGTTGTGCCACATCAAGAAATGAAGGTTCTGAAAACATTACTCCATTGAAATCATTGATGTCAGGTTTCTTTTTAGAAGGCAGTTATTCCCCCATTGTACTTTGATTGCCTTCCAATCTGAGGGGGCTCATCTTCAGGCACTCTATAAGACAATGTTTTTCTGCTCTTCATATAGTTTTCACTGGTAATTTTTTTTTTTTTTTTTTTTTTAGAAACAGATTTCCAGGTCCTTCTTTCTAGCCTGTCTTAATCTGGAAAGTCCACTGAAGCCTGTCCACCATGGATGACCCTGATGGTATTTGAAATACCAGTGGTATAGCCTCCAGGATCTTAGTGACATACAAGTCACGGCAGTATGGCAAAGTGACAGACAAGGGGTAGAATTGGATACTTTAAAGTGTAAACTTATGGAATATGAATTTGTTAATTTTTTTTAAAAAAAGCAATCCAATTTTTTGTCTCTGGGAAAATATCAGATTCACTGCATTAATAGCATACAAATAAATCTCAATGTAAAGACAAATCCAATGGTGAACTGCCAATCCCTCTTTCAAAATCTCTGAAAGATTTATGTTGGTATTTCACAGAACTTTCAAAAAGAAAAAAAAGACTTTTATAACATACTTGCTAGTAGCTCTTTGCTAAATGATAGAGATTCTAAGAAATCTAAAGTAAAGAATGGCTTCTTTGGAAAATATCATTAGGAGTGAATTTTGCCTAATGAAGTGAATTATGAACTGATATAAGAATCCCACAATATTTAAAAAGTAGTAAAAGAGACAGAGAGAGTTCCAAATAACAAGAAGCATTTAGACCCCCTATTACTTTGGGCAAAAAGAGGACTGAGACAGCCTATTCAAATGATACTATTTGTTATTTATTATGGAAATAAGTCCAGAGATGTGAACCAATATTTATGAAAAATCATTCTTCCCAAGAAGAAATTATTGTGTTTGTTGGTTACTGCCAATCTACTTTTCACTTAAAGGGACCCCCATATAGATAAGTAGAACTGTCCTATAAGACTTCATAGTCTGTAATCTTTAAAACATATTACCTGATCTTTTTCATGCAGAGCCGCTAGATGGGTTAGAAACTCTAACCACTTGGTTAGCAGCCCAGTGCTTAACCATTTAACCAAGAAGGCTCCTTTAAGAAACAGTACTAGGCCCTAACCAAGGATTTCAAAATTGGTGTGTACCAGTAATAACCATGTGCCTCCTTTGATTTTTTAAGAGGACAGTGTAAACTATTTATTCTATACCTACATTCCATATATTTTTAGTAAGTTTTTGCTGTTTTTGACTCCCTTTGAGTTGGTTCTTACTCATAGTGTCCCTACGTACAACAGAAAAAAACACTGTCTGGTCTTGCACAGTCTAGCAATTGTTGTTAAGTTTGATTCTATTGTTGTAGCCACTGTGTCAACCCATCTTTTAGAAGGACTTCTTCATTTTTTCTGAGCCTTCACTTCACCAAGTATGATGTTCTTCTCCAGAGACTAGTCCCCCTGATAACATTCCAATTTATGTGAGATTAAGTCTTATCATCCTTGCTTCTAAGAAGTGTATGGCTGTATGTTTTCCAAGACAAATTTATTCATTCTTCTGTCAGTCTATGATATATACAAAGTTATTTAAAACCATCAATTCTTCCTCGGTATTCCTTACTCATTGTCCAGCTTTCTCATGCATATTAAGTGATTAAAAATACCACACTTTAGTTCTCAAAATTACATCTTTGCTTTTTACATTTTAAAGAGGTCTTTTGCAGATTTGCCCAATGCAATATGTTAATTGATTTATTGAGCATTGTTTCCATGGGCTTTGTTTGTGCATCCAAATAAAATGAAATCCTTGACAACTTCAATATTTTCTATGTTTATCTTGATGCTGCTTGTTGCTCCTGTTGTAAGGATTTTTATTTTCCTAATGATAAGGTTTAATCCATAGTAAAGGGTATAGTCTTTGATACTCATCAATAAGTGTTTCAAGTCATCTTCACTTTCTGCGAGCAATGTTGTATCATCTGCATATCACAGGATGTTAATGATTCTTCCCCTAATCTTGACATTGTGTTCACATAGTCCAAATTCTTGTATTATTTGCTTACCATACAGAATGATTAAATATGGTGAAAAGTCACATGTTTTTCCTCCACCAAAAGTTCTTTGTCATATTTGAAGAACTGAATCAGATTCACAGACCCAGATATTTTAACCATATATACATATTTACAGACACATTATTTAGATCTGCACAAAACCTTCTGTACCTTCTAATTTATCCATCAACACTGTATTTTCAGTAAAGACCTACTTATCTCTTTAAAAATATCAGTAACACTTCAAAATGTAAATTATTTTCACTTTATGACTTGAAAGTGTAGTAGAAATACATGTGAATTACCAAGTGCAAATCCAGTTTGGTTATTTAAAAAAAAAAAAAGCTCACTGCCATTGAGTTGATTCTGACTCATAAGCAACCTCTCTTCATGTTTCCAAGGCAGTATCTCTACAGAAGATTGCCCAACCTTCCTTCCAAGGAGTGGCTGCTGGGTTTGAACCACAAGCCTTCTGGTTAGCAGTCAGATGCTTTAAACACTATGCCACCAGGGCTCTTGAGTGGATTCATTTTTTTTTTTTTTTTCATTTTTTTTAAACGCGATAAAAATATATTAACAAAACATTTGCCATTTCAACAAGTTTTACATGTACAGTTCAAAGACACTGGTTACATATATAATATTTGCAGCTATTTTCACTATCTCTCTCTTTTTTTTTAATTATGATTTGGTTGAAAGTTTACAGAACAAATTCACTTTCCATACAGTAGTTCACATACACGTTGTCTCATGACATTGACTACAATTTACCCCAATGCAACAGCTCCTCTCCCACTTCCTCCCGATAGTTACCTCTTCCCTGTGTCCATCCCTCCATGCACTCCTGAGCCCTGAATTGTCTCCCTGGGCATAAACAGTCTGTCTTTCTCCAATGGTTGTTTTCTCCAAGGAGCCTATCTACTTCAGGTACATGTTCAACTCATATGCCTCTCTTTTGTTTGGCTGGAATCCACAGATGTGAGTTCTATTCCAGACCAGAAGGGCAGCTAGGGACCATAGTCTCAGTGGTTCCACCAGCCTCTATCAGACCAGCAAACCCCCACTTTTTTTTTTTTTCAAATGATTTTGAGTTTTGTTACACATTGCTCCCCCTCTCTATCCAGGATCTCCTACAAAGATCCCCCCCCAAGTGGTTGACAGTGGTAGCCGGGCACCATCTAGTTCTTCTGGTCTCATAGTCATACAGGATGAGGACCACATGGTGTACTGGTTATGAGGACTAATTATTTCCATGAATCTTTGATTTTCATCATTCTTTGCTCTGGATGAGGAAAGACCCATCCTTGCATCTAGATGGCTGCTTGCAAGCTTTAAGATCCCAGTCACTACTCACCAAAGTAGGAGGTAGAACCATGTTTTGTGTAGCAGGTTATGCCAATTGAGCTTGATGTCCCCTACAACTCTGGTCCCAAGCTCACAGGTTCAACTACTTGCTCCCTCTGGGTAGCTAGCTGTGACCAAGAAGTGACTACAAACGTGTCCCTTGTCAGCTCTACTATACCCCTGGGAATTCTTACAGAACATACAATTACACTTGTAGAACCATTGTCTGCCAACCCTATACATGGTCTTAGGTACACTCCCTCCTCCATAGACATACCTAATAGTTCAGCCTGTCTAATCATCTCTCCACCCATATACCCATGTTTGCCTTTACTGACAAGGCAGTACTGTATGAACAAGAGAGTTCATCTTTGTTATCTGCACCTCCCATGTACCTCTCTGTGTTTTCCTTTTCCTCAATGCCACCATGTTGATCACTCACATTTGATACATTGCCCTTCTCTTCATCCAAATCAATACTCATCTCTACCTAAGACAAATCTGTGAGGTACAGATCTTGTTTCATATTTCTGTAAGTGGATATTCAGTTTTGCCTGCCTATCTCTACCTATCTAACAGTGTTCCCTACCCTACCCTCCAACAAAGAAAATTTCTTTCCATATATAAACTGTTCCTTGACTTTTACAATAACAGACTAATACAATATTTGTCCTTCTGTGATTGACTTATTTCACTCAGCATAATGTCCTCCAAGTTCATCCATGTTATGTGGTATTTTGCAGATTCTACATTATTCTTAGCATTGCATAGTATTCCATTGTGTGTATGTACCATAGTTTGGTTATCCATTCCTCAGCTGATGGAAACCTAGATTGTTTCCAACTTCTTGCTATTGTAAATAGTGCTGTGATGAATATGGGTGGGCATATGTCTGTTCTTGTCATGGCTCTCACCTCTTTAGGATCTATACCTAGTTATGGAATGGATGGATCACATGGTATTTCTATTTCCAACTTTTTAAGGAATCACAGTATGGCTTTCCATGGTGGTTGTACCAATTTATAGTCCCACCAGCAGTGTAGGAGAATCCCAATCTCTCTGCATCCTCACTAGCATTTGTTATTTTCTGTCTTGTTGAACTTTGCTGCTCGTGCTGGAGCAAGATGGTATCTCATTGTTTTGATTTGCATTTCTCTAATGGCTAATGATCATGAGCATTTCTTCACATATTTGTTGGTCTCCTGAATATCCTCCTTGGTAAAGAGTTTATTCATGTCTTCTGCCCATTTTTAAATTTGATTATTTGTCTTTTTATCATTGAATTGTCAGAGATTTCTATGAATTCTAGAGATAAGTCCCTTGTCAGATATGTCATTGCCGAATATTCTTTCCCAATCTGTAGGTTCTCTTTTGTCTCTTTTGGAGAAGTCCTTGGAAGTACATAAAAATTTAATTTTTAGAAGGTCCCATTCATCTAGTTTATCTTCTGCTTTTGTGCATTTTGGGTTATTCTTGGTAGTCTATTTATGCCATCTATTAAGGTCTCTAAATTTGCCCCTAGTTTTTCCTTGAAGAACTCTATAGTTTTAGGTTTCACATTTAAGTCTTTGATCCTTCTGGAGTTAGTTTTTGGGTATGGTGTGAGGTACAGATCTTGATTCATATTTCTGCAAGTGGATATCCAGTTTTGCCTGCCCATTTATTAAACAAACATTCTCTTCCCCATTTAATGGATTTCAGCCCTTTGTCAAAGATCAGCTGAACATAGGTCGATGGATCTATTTATGGGTTCTCAATTCTATTCCATTGGTCTATGTGTCTGTCATTGTACCAATACAGGCAGTTTTGACTACCGTGGCTGTATAGTAGGTTTCAAGATCTGGCAGTGTGACTCATCTTACTTTATTCTTCTTCAATAGTGTTTTGCTTATCTGGGATCTCTTTCCTTTCCAAATAAAATTAGTGATTGATTTTTCCATATTCTTACAAAATGTTGATGGGATCTGGATTGGGATTTCATTGAATGTCTAGATTTCTTTGGGGAGAATTGACATTTTCACAATGTTCAATCTTCCTGTCCATGAGCATGGTATGTTCTTCCATTTATGTAGATATTTATGGTTTCTTGAAGTAGTTTTTTATACTTTTTTTGAACAGTTCTTTTGCATGCCTGGTAAGATTTATTCCCAGGTATTTTATTTTTTTGTAAATGGTATTGATTTCCTTATTTCTTTTTCAGCAATCTCTTTGCTAGTGTAGAGGAATCCAACTGATTTTTGGATGTTAATCTCGTATCCTTCCACTTGATTTTTTTCTATTGTCTTTCTATTTTCTGTTTCATTGATTCCTGCTTGAATAAATGATTTTCTTGATATGTTGTTGGAGTCTATTGGCTAGGATTTTGTTGAAGATTTTTGCATCTATATTCACGAGGGATATTGTTCTGTAGTTTTCCTTTTGAGTGCGGTCTCTGCCTGGTTTTGGTATCAAGGTTACACTTGCTTCATAAAATTAGTTAAAGAGGATTCCATCCTTTTCTATGCTTTGGAATAGTTTGAGTAGGATTGGTGTCAGTTTTTCTCTGAATGTTTGGTCCTGTGAAACCATCTCAGCCAGGACTTTTTTTGTTGGTAATTTTTTGACGAACCTGTTCTGTTTCTTCTTTTGTGATGGGCCTGTTCAACTTTCCACATCAGTCTGTGTGAGTTTAGCTAAGTGGTATGTTTCTAGAAATCTGTCCACTTCTTCCAGATTTTCAAATTTGTTGGAATACAGTTCCTCATAGTATCCTGATACTATCCTTTTTATTTTGGTTGGTTCTGTTGTGATGTCACCCTTTTCATCACTTTGTTATTCATGTTATTTGTATTCTTTCCCTCTTTTCCCTTGTTAAATTAGCCAATGGTTTTTTAATTTTATTCACTTTTTCACAAAACCAACTTCTTGTCTTTTTTATTTTTTCTATTATCCCCTATTTTCTGTTTCATTGATTTCTGCTTGAATCTTGACTGTTTCCTTTCTTCTGGTGACTATAGACTTTTCTTGCTGTTCTTTTTCTAATGGTTGGAGATGTTGATTTAAAGTGCTGATTATGGCTGTTTTTCTCTTTTTTGATGTGTGCATTTATTGCTATAATTTGGCCTCTGATTACTGCTTTTGCTGTGCCTCAAAGATTTTGGTATGTTGTGTTTTCATTCTCATTTGATTCAAGAAATTTTTCAATTTCACTTTTTATTTTTTCTCTTACCCATTCTTTCTTAAGGAGGGTCTTGTTCAGTTTCCATGTATTTACTCTTTTTTTGTTGATCTTCCTATTGCTGATTTCTAATTTGATAGTATTGTGATCTGAGAAGATGCTTTGCAGTATTTCAATGTTTTTAAATTTATGAAGGCTTGCTATATGGTCTATCATGGAAAATGTTCTATGTGCACTAGAAAAGCATTTAAATTGTGCTGCTGTTGGGTGAAGTTGTGTGTAGATGTCTAGAAGTTCATGTTCATGGATTGTATTATTTAGTTTTTCTGCATCTTTGTTGAGTTTATTTTATCACTTCTTCTCTCTGCCATTGAAAGTGGAGTATTAAAGTCTCCTACTATGACTGTGGAGTCATCTATTTTCCCTTTCAACTCTTTTAAAGTCTGATTTATGTATTTTGGGGCTCTTTCATTGGATCCATAGGTATTCATTATGGTTATATCTTCTTGTTCAATTGTTCCTTTAATCATTGTATTATGCCCTTCCTTGTTTCATATGGTGGTTTTTGTCTTAAAGTCAATTTGATCAGAAATTAATATTGCCACTCCTGCTCTCTTATGGTTGCCATTTGCTTGGTGTATCTTTTTCCAACCTTTGATTTTTAGTCTATTTTGCCTTTGTCTGTACGGTGTGTCTCTTGTAGACAGTATATTGATGGATTTTTTTTTTCTAATCCAATCTGCAACTTTCTGTCTCTTCTGTGGTGCATTTAATCCATTAACATTCAGTGTAATTATTAACAAGTATGAATTATTTGTTGTCATTTTGTTATGTGTTTTTTCATGGTGTCTCTGGTTTCTTTGTTCCATATTATTTTCTGTGCTGAGCTCATTCTGTTTTGAATCATGTTATTCTTTCCTTTTTTTTCTGTTGTTTATTATTTGCTGAATATTTGTGATTGTCCTCTTTTTAATTGTGATGTGAAGGTTTATCATTTTTCTTTGAGGTTACCCTGTGATTTATAATTTTCTCCCTGACTTTGGAATAGTCTGTTCTATCATGCAACTCTCTTGACTTCCTCATCATTTAGAAGTCCTGTAACTACACCATATTTTCACTCTTTTTAGTTTGTTTTTGTCCTCATTTGCCAATTGAAGTCTCTGGTTCCCTGTTTAGAATTTTGTAACCTTATTTTACTTTGGATATGTCCATAGTTGTGGTTTCTGGGTTATGTCATCTTGTGTATTAATGATCAGTTGTTGTTTGCTATTTTTGGTTCTCTGTTCAAAGGATTTCCTTTAGTATCTCTTGTAAGGTTGGGCTGGTTTTAACAAATTCCCTTAGTTTCGGCTTATCTATAAATTTCCTAATTTCACCATCATATTTGAGAAACAATTTTGTTGGGTATATAATTCTTGGTTGAAAATTTTTCTCTTTGAGGGTTTTATATATACCATTCCATTGCCTTCTTGCTTGCATGTTTCCTGCTGAGAAATAATGGCTTATACAGCTAACATTTACTAAGTGATTACTGAGTATTCTGAGCCTAAGGCATTGTCTCTGTGGTGTGTCATAGGTATCATGGCAAAGTGTTTAAGAGTGCAGACTGCCTTGTTTCAAATCCTAGGTTTGCTATAACTGGCTTATGACAGTGGGCAAATTACTTAGCTTTTTTTTTTTTTTTCTCATGTTAAAAATGAAGTCCAAATAATTACCAACTTAACAGTGTTATTGTAAAAAACCCAGTTTATACATATAAAATTATAACAATGCTGAGCTTACAGTCATTAATTACCTCCCAGTTATTATCCTGTGTCAATGCATAGCAAATAGTAGGTCTTTTAATCCTTGTGACACTCTATAGTATTTTTTTTTTCTTAACACAGTGCCTTGTACAAAACAGCCCCCCAATAAATATGTATGGGGTAATTTAAATAATCCTCAATATTTAAATGAGAAAACAAAACCTTAATATGAGCAGATAATTGTGTTTAAGTTGCATTGGTAGCTACTTGTAGAGTGTTTCAACACAATATGGAGACCTTTCCCTATCTAGCTGTGTACCTAAATGGATAAGGGAGAGATTTTTATCCTAAGATTCTACATTTCCCTTCTTTTCTTCCTACTAACTTTTTCATTTATCTTCCCTGTGTAGTAAAATACAGTCATTATCTTTCATAATCTTTCTTGGACTTCCAAAAATTCCTTGCTGTATTGTTTTATACCTTTGCCTTTGCTAATATGACCTCATTGGGTGCTTTATTTTCCCCCTCTAATTCTCCCTTTTTAAAATCAATACTCTGTCACCTCACTTGATTATTCCACCAACTTTCATTTCTCAGTCTCTTAAAGCCCAAAGGGAGAAAGCCATTTGAAACTCTTCGCTTTATAATTTTTTTTTTTTTCTCCTTTATAGCAGCATAACAGTCTCTTTTACTGTGGTGGTAATTTTGTCCTTTCTGTTGTCCTTCCTGCTAAAGTATCTTCATCTGCAGCGGTGATTACAGCCCTTGGCCAGGTGCTAGGATATTAAGAAATTTCAAAGATTATGTTAGGTGGCAAGCCTAGTGAATTTCTAATATAAGCAGTGTCAGTATCTTCTGAAGTTTCTATTACAGAATCTTGCAGTTGTTTTATTGCTTAGAGAGGTCTGTCATTGTCTGAATCTTTTTGTTTTTTGATATATATGCAGGGTCTGCCAACCCCAGGATACTTTGACAGTGGAAGGACAGGAGACTCATTTTCTTTGTATTATATAATAAAAGGCAGAATCACAAGACAAGAGAATTGTCACAAAACTGATCAATGCCAGGTGTGATTTCAGAGTACAGTAGTGGGGGCTCACCCAGAATGCAACAGGATAGAGAAAATGTAAGTTTCTTTACATTTTTTATCTTTGTATACCTTAATGGTCTCCTAAGGAGCTCTGGTGGTATGATGGTGTTCAGGTTACCTAGTGCTACTCTGACAAGAATATACCACAAATGGGATGGCTTGAACAAGCAGGAATTTGTTCTCTTAGAGTTCAAGAGGTTAGAAATCCAAGTTCAAATTACCAGGCTTTAGGAGCTGGGTGAAAGGCCCTCAATCTTGGGCTTCAGCTTTGCCTCTGCTCCCAAACCACTGGAGCTAGAGGCTTTTCTTCACTCAGCTGCTGGCTGCTGAGGCTGACAAGCCAAAGGTTGACAAGTAAAAAGGAAGCACAGTCCCAATGTTACCAAACAACACAGCAGGCCATTAATTCAAGTCCACTGAAAGTCCCAAGGTCAGCAGAGCATGGCAGGCTCTTGAGCAAAGAAATAACTACATAGAGGTTCAAACATGCCATAAGTTAGACACTGCTCTCCAAGTCTTCTCCTTATACACAGGAAGCAGACCATATCCCTAAGGCAACTACTCAGCTGCTCATAGTACATTCCACCATGGAGTTGATCACCAGTCTTATATTAGGGAATTACTATATCCAGCTGCCCAGCCACTCAACAAGGCCCAGCCAAGCTGACACACAGACAACCACCACAAGTGGTTAAGGCATTTGACTGTTAACCAAGAAGTCAGTGGCTTGAACCCACGACCCACTCCATGGAAGAAAGATGAGGCAGTCAGATTCTGTAAAGATTTACAGCCCTGGAAACCCATTGAGGGTGGTTATGAGTCAGAACCAAATGAAATGGCAATGAGTTTGGGTCTTTTTGTTTTGAATGATCTCCCACTCTTAACTAACTCATTGCCATTGAGTAGGATCCGACTTACAGTGACCCCTCCTTGGGTTTCCAAGGCAGTATCTCTTCAGAAGTAGATTGCCAACCTTTCTTCTGAGGAGTGGCTGGTGGGTTTGAACAGCCAGCCTTCTGGTTAAGGAAAATTCTATCAGAAAGACTAATTGTCATTTATTTTATGCCTCATTGTGTCATCCCCAGTGCATGTACTAACTTGTTAAAACACTCATCTAGGAACTGGGTCTGATTTTCCCATTTTATGGATGAGAATCATAAGTATTATCTATGTTAAATAATTTGACTGGTGTACCAAGACTAGAATTCAAATACACAGTAACTTTTTACTGTATTTACAGCATATCTTCCCATTCCTCAAACTATATCCTTCAATATTCACAGGAAAGTTGCTCTTGCCTAGGCTCTGATTCATGGCAACCCACGTACAAGAATATAGAATGTTGCCAGGTCTTACATCATCCTCACAATCACTGGTATTCTCTAGTCCATTGTTGTGGCCACTATGTATTTTGAATTCCTTCCAAACTAGGGGTATCATCTTCCAGCACTATTATCAGACAATTTTCTGATGTGATTCATAGCCTTTTCATTGGTTTATTGTCAGGCCTTTCTACTAATCTTTTTGTCTGGAAGCTTCACTAAAACCTGTCTACTAGGGGTGACCTTGCTTTGAAATGCCAGTTACATAGCTTCTAGTATCACAGCAACATGCATACTACCACAGTATGACAAACTGACAGATGGGTGGTGGCACAGGAAGGTAGGTTTGCTTTTATCACTGACTCATTTCTCCCTGCCTTCACCCCCAATATTAAATAAACTCTTGGAGTAGAATATCAATGGTATGACCACATTTGAATGCTATTTGTTTGGGAGGCATCTTCTATTTGGGGACACTTGTTTGAGAGTTCCCCAAGTCAAGTGTCTGAGTTTTCAAGTGCTGCTATAACAAAAATACCAAAAGTGGGTGGCTTTAACAATCATAAATTTATTTTCCCATAGCTTAAGAGGTTAGAAGTCTGAATTCAGTATGCCAACTCTAAGGAAAGGCTTTCTCTACTTTTTCAAAAACAAAACCAAACTCATTGCCATTGAGCCAATTCCAACTCATAGAGACCCCCTCTGGGTTTCTGAGGTGGTAAATCTTTACAGAAGTAGATTGCCCAATCTTCCTTCCATGAAGTAGCTGGTGTGTTTGAACTGCCAACTTTCTGGCTAGCAGTCAAATGCCTTAGCACTACACCACCATTTCTCCACTTTGGTGGTCTTTATTTTCAGCTACTATTCTTATGTCTCTTGGTGTTCATGTAGAGGATTATCTTACCCTTCATTCTTACATGCTTGTTTGCTTACTTAATCAGTTTTTATGTATCAAAAGAGATTGAAAATTTTCCCAACCTTGATACTGATTAATTAACATAACAAAGAAATCACATTCCCAAATTAAAGTATAACCACAAATGTAGAGATTATGATTTACAACACATAATTTTTTGGGGACATAATTCAATCCATAACATGAAACATGAAAGAGCGTAGTGTCAATAAGTCTTTTCCAGTGCTTGAGGAAAATTTGCCTTTTCTCTGGGATCTGTTTTTTCTAACTCCAGAGAAAATCTCTGCTGTTCTTTTGAGCACAGGTACTTCCCTCTGAATACTTCTTGAGTAGGTGTTATCCTAGCTCCTCCTGCTACCTGATGAATGTTAAGCCCCAGTTTCACTCCTGATCAGGAGTCTACTTTGTGCTGTGAATCAAGTGTCTAGTCTGGAATTACTGGGGAATACTGAAGGTAGAGGAGAAACAAATAAATCAGGTACCCCAGCACCTAAAGTAGTTAAAAAATGCTCTGTTCCTTTTACATTCTCTTCTAATCATTATAACAATCTCTGTTTATAGGTAAATAGAGATGAAGAAATATAAGAAATATGCCCTAAGTCACAGAGTTAAGGAAGACATGTGAGTAGGATTCAAATATCGCACTGACCTATTTGCTGTTTCTCTGCTAAGAGGTATGGTAAACACTTTTGTTTTTATTTACTTCCTTGCTTTACCTTTAAATTTGGGAAGCTGGTCAGGGGAGTACATAGTAACACATGACATCTGCAATCTGACTATTCTTCAATGAGTAATGATCAGTGTGTAAGCCATGTTTATTGCAGTAATTAGTTATAGAATCAGTTGATGTCCTTGTCCTTTCAACTGCCTAGTTCTCAGTAGCCTCAAGTTTGGGATTTTCTTACTGGACTTTGCATTTAGGCAGACCAGGCATGGCCTGGAGGCTTTCTCTAATTGCTCTATCCCAGGAAGGTTGGGCAATCCTACTTCCGTAGTGATACTGCCTCGGAAACCGAAGGAGGGGTCGCTATGAGTCAGGGCCGGCCCGACGGCATATAACAACAACAACAAAGGCAAGCTCTCTGCGGTATACACTTCATGCTTTCTAGGTGGAATTAAGTCTCCATCCCCTTGTTCGGGTTCAGCTTCTTCACCCTCCCTCCTTGCTGTTCACAACATAAGGTTTGTCAGGATTTCAGCATGAACTGCAAGTTATAAATCATAGCTGATTTGGTGGAAGTAGCTCCAAACGTAGACACATGGCAGCTCCCCTCCCTTACTCTAGCACAACATGCTTTGCAGAAAAGTAACAAGAGTCACATGACATTATAAATCAGTGCCAGGCAGGCAACAGTAACTGACAACAAGACAATTATTGTCTTGAAAATAAGAAATGCTAATATCTCTTCCCTCTTTGCAGAAAGAACCAAGAAACTTGCTCTATGATGTTCATTGATGGCTTTAATCTATCTATCCAGAGTGTATACAATCATGTACCACTTATGACCCTTCTTCCTCTCAGCTCAAGACAAAGGAAGTACTTAATTTTCCTTGGTGTCATATGAGTCCTTTGGGCCACCTTGAAATGGTGGTTACTCAGCCAGTAGGAGAAATAAGCTCCTGATATATGCTAGAATATTTATGGGCTTGAAGACATTACACTAATCTCACTTGAACAGGAAAATGTATAAAGACTAAAGTTTCCTAGTGGTCACAAAAGATGGGAAGTAGGATAAAAGGAGGGGGTTAATAGTGATGGAAATATTGCACTGGATAAGGATAGGGCTGATAGTAGATTATTGTAATTGCTGACAACAAGTTATACACCTGTAAAAATCTGAATCAATGGAAATTGTGTAATAGATATATTTATAACACCTACACCAACAATAAAATAATAGCTACTGATGCTGCTTATGTACAACCAAAAACCTAACAGTATTTGGTTCATTTGTTGGGAGGTTGAGGGTTAGGTTTCATGGAACAACCCAGTTAATTTGCCTAATGTGTTCAGTGTTTCTGTTCTATCTGCTCTTTTTGGCATAGTGCTGGGGTCTTCAAAGCTTGCAAGAGGCCAACAAAAGGACAATATTTGTCTTTATTACCCTGCAGCAACAAGGAAAAAGGAGAGTCAGGAATTGAAGGAAGATATGGAAAATGTGGCTAATTACCTCCATGAGAAGCTACCTACTTTGCCATGAGCCAAGAAAAAGTGGATGTTGTCGAGCTGCCATTTCTAAACCTTTTAATCAAAGTTTCTGAAGAAAAGTTCTGATCAAAAGGGGGAAATGCTGAAGAGAATCTCAAATGTTCATGGAATCCACAATTTCTGAAGCCATGGGGGCTGGATGAACCCATGAAACAATTGCTCTGAGATAAACTTTAAAACTTAAACCAACAGAGAGGTTCTGTTAAGATGGCAGAATATGTAAACTGCCCAGACCATCTTCAATAAAGAAAAGAGGAACCAATTAATGCAGATACAGAACATAATCCTGGAGCCCTGAGCTTTGAAAAGAAGGATACAGAAGTGGACTAAACCCCAACTAGTAGAAGAATCTGCATGAAAACACTGAAAAAGGAGTCATATGGAGTAGCAGAAAGTTAGTGATCCTGACAGCACGGACAGTTTGGATATTGCCAAGTGGTGTTAGGACCTAAGAATTAACCTAAAAACAGCCCTGTTAGCCAGGAGTTGTATGGAGAACTCCACTGGTGGCTGGTGAATAAAAGGGGAAGCAGCAAAGACGGAGATGGGCTAAGCTGTGGACTTTTGGCTGTCCAGAGGATGCAGCTACTTTGAATGTTTAAAAGTGGTTCTACCATTTTGGATATTTAAAGCAAAAGAGTTCTCTCATATTCCAGGGACCTAAGAATAGGCTCCACTTGCCAGAGACCACATGGACATTTTGGACACTGAGGACTGGAAAGGTGAGACATTCCTCTTATTACTCTTATACCCCACACCCTCCTGGTGAATGGTGCTGAGGCCATCCCTCACTCCCACCCACCTTCTGGACTGGCAGGAATTCCATCTCAGTCTATGTGCTCTGACAGAGCCTGGGTGCCCTCTCCTACCCTTCCCAGATTTTTTTTTTTTTCTTTTTCTTTTAGTTAGTTTATTTTTGTCTGTTTTAAAATTAGTATAAGGATTTTTTTTTTCTTTTTATTACTATTCCTTCTTCTTCCCTTCCCAGGTTCTAGTATTAGGCTTTTTCTATCTTACCTTTTCCTGGTTCTCATTTTTTTTTTTTTTCTTTCTTGAGGTTCTCCCAATTCCTTCTTTTCCTTTCTGCATTTTTCCCATTTTTTTTCTTCATTAATCTCTTTCTCTACCTGTTTTCTCTTATGCCCCCCATCCTAAATATTGCAATTCCCTAACCCTTTTTCTATTCATATTTCTTTTGGTTTTTTAAAGTATTTCTGTAAATATTTTCTCTCATTTATTGCCTGTCCTCTTTTTTTTTTTCTTTTCATTTTTCTCTTTTTGGGGATTTTTTCTGTGTGTTCTTGCAGTGTGTGATTTTTGTCCTCCAGATTTTACTTTTTTGATAGTTTTTCGATTGTTGTTTTTGTGTAGCTGAGTGGGAGACAGCAAACATACACATATGACCTGACCACACCCAGACCTTGTACAGCTCCACTCAGTGAGAGCCACCACTTCCTTCTGCACCAATTGGCCAATGATTCATGACCACCAATATGAGCCTGACTCACTCTTAATTGGTATTCACAAAACAGAGACATGTGTAGCCACTCTCATTCTCTATCATGCACACCAGGACACAGGGGTGAGTATAAAAGTGTTGCTAACTAGTAAATAGAGGAGCAGAGCCCCCTACATACTCAGATATATCCAAAAGAAAATGAAAATCTTGGGTTAATCACTCCAAAACACAATCAACAATTAAATATAAATACAACAAAGTCACAATCTCAGAGACAACAGACTATAACAGTCTACACAAAGAAGCAAGATAAAACAAGAGAACAGGATACAGATCCAGAAATGTGTTCCATGAGAAAGAAGCATCATTAGAATTCCCTGATAAAGAATTCAAAATAATTATATTTAGGTACCTTCAATAGATTGAGAGATAGATCAAGGAAAACACTAAAAAAAAAAAAAAAAAGAAGAAGGAAAATGCAGACAAAACTATAGAACAATTTTGGAAGAAAACACAAGAAAAAAATCACAAAATAAATGAAAAATTAGAAATTACATAAAATCGAAAGATAAAAATCCAGAAGATTAATACTAATGTTTCAGAAACAGATAACATATTGAAAAGGTAAAGGAGTAGAATTGAATCAATAGAAGACAGAATTAATGAGAATACTTCTTTGGAAAGGGATCAATCAGGAAAAAGATAA
>NW_006921750.1:7534509-7537869 GCF_000298275.1 Orycteropus afer afer
TTAGCAAACACTAAAACAACAGCAACATAGGAAATGATACCATGATTCACAAACAAAAGGAGCTCAGCACAAAAAATTGTATGGAGCAAATAAACCAGGAAAACCATGAAAAAAACACATAACAAAATGACAGCAACCAATTCATACTTGTTGATAATTACACTGAATGTCAATGGATTAAATACACCTCTCAAGAGATGGAGAGCTGTAGAATGGATAAGAAAGTATAGCCCACCAATGTGCTTTCTACAAGAGAAACACCTTAGAGACAGAGGCAAAAATAGATTAAAAATCAAAGGTTGGAAAAAAGATATTTCAAGCAAATAGCAACCAAAAAGGAATAAATGTGGCAATATTAATTTTTGATCAAGTAGACTTTAAGACAAAAAGCACCATAAGTGACAAGGAAGGAAATTATATAATGATTAAAGGATCAATCGAACAAGAAGATACAATCATAATAAATATATACATAACCAAAGAAAGAGCACCAGAATACATAAATCAAACTTTAAAAGGGTTGAAAAGGCAAATAGATGACACCACAGTTATAGTGGGAGACTTTAATATACCACTTTCAGTGAAAGATAGAACAACTAGAAAGAAACTCAACAAAGATGCAGAAGAGCTAAACAATACAATCCACCAACTTGACCTTATAGACATCTACAGAGCACCTCACCAACAAAAGCACAATATACATTATTTTCCAGTGCACATGGAACATTTTCCATGATAGACCATATGTTAGACCATAAAGCAAGCCTTTATAAAATTAAAAACATTAAAATACCACAAAGCATCATTTCAGACCACAATGTTATCAAATTAGAAATCCACAATAGGAAGATCAACAGAAAAAGAACAAACACATGGAAACTGAACAACTCCCTCCTTAAGAAAGATTGAGTAAGAGAAGAAATAAAAAACGAAATTCAAAAATTCCTTGAATCAACTAGAATGAAAACACAACATACCAAAATCTGTGGGACACAGCAAAAGCAGTGATAAGAGGTCAATTTATAGTGATAAATGCACATATTAAAAAAGAAGAAAGAGCCAAAATCAACACTTTAAACCAACATCTACAACAACTAGAAAAAGAATAGCAAGAAAAGCCTACAGTCAGTAAAAGAAAGGAAATAATATAGACTTGAGCTGAAATCAATGAAACAGAAAATAGATAATAGAAAAAAATCTACAAGACTAGAAGTCAGTTTTTTTAAAAGATTAGTAAAATTGGCAAACCACTGGCAAACTTAACAAAAGAAAAGAGGAAAAGAATATAAATAACATGAATAAGAAATGAAATTGGCAACATCACAACAGAACCAACTGAAATAAAAAGGATAATATCAGGATACTAGGAGGAATCCTACTCCAACACATTTGAAAATTTGGAAGAAATAGACAGATTTCTAGAAACACACCACTTACTAAACTAACACAGACTGATGTGAAAAAGTTGAACAGATTCATAAGAAAAGAAGAAACAGAACAGGTAATAAAAAAACTACCAACAAAGAAAAAGTCCTGGCCCAGATGGTATCACATCTGTATTCTACCAAACATTCAGAGAAGAACTGACACCAATCCTACTCAAACTATTCCAAATACTCCCTAACTCATTTTATGAAGCAAATATAACCTTGGTACCCAAACCAGGCAAAGACATCATTCAAAAGGAAAACTATAGATTAATATCCCTCATGAATACAGATGTAAACATCTTCAACAAAATCCTATCCAATAGACTCAAACAACATATCAAGAAAATCATTCATTACAACCAAGTGAGGTTCATATCAAGTATGCAGGGATGGTTCAACATTAGAAAAACAATCAATGTCATCCACCACATAAATGAAACACACACAAAAAAAGAACCACATGATCATATCAATTGATGCAGAAAAAGCATTTGATAAAACCAACACCCATTCCTGATACAAACTCTCAACAAAATAGGAATAGAAGGGATATTCCTCAACATAATAAAGGGTATCTATGCAAAACTAACAGCCAATATTATTCTCAATGGAAAGAGACTGAAACCATTCCCCTTGCAAACAGGAACCAGACAAGGATGTCTTCCCTCATCACTTCTATTCAACATTAAACTGAAAGGCCTAGCCAGGGCAATAAGGCAAGAAAGGGAAATCAAAAGCATCCAAATTGGTAACAAAGAAGTGAAACTATTACTATTTCCTGATGATATGATCCTATACCTAGAAAACACAAGAGACTCAGTAAAAAAATCTACTGGAGCTAATTGAGAGATTTAGTATCGTGGCAGGATACAAGATCAACATCCAAAAATCAGTTGGATTCCTCTACCCCAGCAAAGAGATTGCTGAAAAAGAAATAAGGAAATCAATATTATTTACAGTAGCTACCAAAAAAAATAAAATACTTGGGAATAAACCTTACCAGGGACACAAAAGATCTGTACAAAGAAAACTATAAAAGACTACTTCAAGAAACAATAAGAGATATACATAAATGGAAGAAAATACCATGCTCATGAATAGGAAGAGTGAACATTGTGAAAATGTCAATTCTACCCAAAGAAATCTATACATTCAATGCAATCCCAATCCAAATCTCACCAACATTCTTTAAGGATATTGAAGAACCAATAACTAGCTTTATAAGAAAAGGAAAGAGACCTTGAATAAGCAAAGCACTACTGAAGAAGAAGAAAAAAGTAGGTCTCATGCTGCCATATCTCAAAACCTACTACACAGCTACAGTACTTACCAGGATGAGGAAGGAAGAGGAGGGATTAATTTTGAGCTAATTGGGGCCCACACACTGATGTGGGTAAGCAAAAGGATATATGGAAAGGGTTGTGACCACCATGATAACATTAGGAAATGGAAGGACATCAAATTGTACACATAAGAGATAGATGACAGATGCTAATATCAACCAATGTTTCCAAAGTACTGCATTACCATTAACACCAAACACCAGGCTACAGATAAAGACATAAACACCTGAGAGGATCAGATGGAGGTCAGTGAACAGGAGTATATTCCAAACCAAGGATAAATTCAGCTGAGGCTGATCTTGCACAGACACCAGTGATACAAAATACCTGCAATCCTTACAGAAACAATAGAAGGCAGGCACAGAGTAAACCCTCACAGACACCCAGACACTATTAGAGAAAGATCCAATAGATCTACCATCTCAGGACCATAATACTGGGGGACACCAGACTCAATTGGCACAAAAAATACATAAAAGCCTTGTTCTGCATCCTACATTGGTGAGTAGGCACTGCGGTCTTAAAAGCTTTGAAGTGGCCATCTAAGATGCAGATAATGCTCTCCTAGCATCAGAAGCAAAGAAGAA
>NW_006921750.1:7537969-7541098 GCF_000298275.1 Orycteropus afer afer
AAAAAAAAAAAAAAAGGCATTTGGAAGCAATCAGTCCTAGGACATGATGGCCCTCAAGACCAGAAAAACTAGATAGTGCCTGACTACCAATGCCAATCACTCAGGAAAGGATGAAATCTGGAGATCCTGGATAGAGTGTGAAGAAAAACATGGAGCAAAATCCAAAATCTCAATAATGACCAGAATTACTGGTCAGATGGAGTCTGACGAGACCCCCAATATTATGGCCCTGGAATACATTCTGCATCTCAAATAAAACTAATTTCCAGGGGCTGGCTTTCAGCCCAATAGTTAACAAGATGTACATGCAGAGCACTGAACCCAGGATGATGCACCCACATACTCTATGGCAATAAATCCCTTAGAGCAATAGACCATGGGGCACCAGAGGATCAACATTCAAATTGATGAAATGCAGGACAAATAGGATTGCATAAATATAAGAATCACAAGAGGACAGGAACTTTGTAGGGAGGGGAGGAGACTGGGTTAGAGTTGGCCATGGAAAATGGGGAGTGAAACTAAATGTACACATAATGTTGAATGTAAAACAAGCTCTTAAAATAAATAAATAAATAAACTGCTTAGTATTGGTACAATGATGGACATATAGACCAATGGAATAGAATTGAAAACCCAGAAATAGATCCATCAACCTATGGTCAACTGATCTTTCATAAAAAGCCAAAATCCATTAAATGGGGAAGAGAATGTTTGTTTAATAAATGGTGCTGGCAAAACTGAATATCCATTTGCAGAAAAATGAAAAAAAGATCTGTACCACACACCATACACAAAAACTAACTCCAGATAGATCAAAGACTTAAATGTGAAACCTAAATCCATAAAGTTCTTTAGGGGAAAATTAGGGGCAAATTTAGGGGCCCTAATATATGCCATAAATAGACTATCAAGCATAACCCAAAATACACAAACAGCAGAAGATAATCTACATTAATGGGACTTTCTAAAAATTAAATATTTATCCACTTCCAAAGACTTCTCCAAAAGAGTCAAAAGAGAACATACAGACTGGGAAAAAATATTCTGCAATGACATATCTGACAAGGGACTTATCTCTAGAATATATAGAAAACTCCAACACCTCAACAACAAAAAGACAAATAATCCAATTGAAAAATGGGCAGAAGACATGAATAGACACTAACCAAAGAGGATATTCAGGCGGCTGAGAAACATATGAAGAAATGTTGAAGATTATTAGCCATTAGAGAAATGCAAATCAAAACAACAATAAGATACCATCTTGCCCTAGCACTGGTAGCAAAGTTCAACAAGACAGAAAATAACAAATGCTGGCAAGGAAGTCGAGAGATTGGGACTCTCTCACACTGCTGGTGGGACTGTAAAATGGTACAACCACTGTGGAAAGCTGTATAGCGATTCCTTAAAAAGTTGGAATTAGAAATACCATTTGATTTAGCCATTCCATTACTAGGTATATATCCTAAAGAAGTGAAAGCCAGAACAAGAACAGATATATGCACACCCATGTTCATCACAGCACTATTTAGAAGAGCCAAAAGATGGAAACAATCTAGGTGTCCATCAACTGAAGAATGCATAACCAAAGCATGGTACATACTCACAATAGAATACTGTGCAACCCTAACGAATGACATAGAATCTGCAAAACATCACATAATATGGATGAACTTGGAGGACATTATGCTGAGTGAAATAAGTCAATCACACAGGGACAAATATTGTATTAGTCTGCTATTGTGAAAAGTCAAGGAAAGGTTTGTATATGGAAGGAGGTTTTCTTTGTTGGTTACCAGGGGTGAGAAGAGAGGGGAGGTAATACTCCTAAATAAGTAGAGACATGTATTGATTTGGGTGAAGAGAAGGGCAATTGTACCAAATGTGAGTGATCAACATGGTGGCATTGAGGAAGAGGAAGACATAGAAAGGTGCATGGGAAGTACAGACAACAAAGATGAACCCATTTGCACATTCAATACTGTGTTTTCAGTGATGGCAAACATTGATCTACATGTTGATAGATGGGTGGACAGGCTGAACGATTAGGTATGTCAATGCATGGGGTGTGTGCCCATGACCATGTATAGAGCTGGCAGACAATGTTTCTAAAGTGTATTTTTATGTTCTGGAAGAATTTCCAGTTACATAGTGTAGCTGACAAGGGGCAATATTGTCATGACTTCTTGGCCATAGACAGCTGCCCAGAGACAGCAAGTAGTTGGACTTGTGGGCCATGGTCTTAGGTGACATCAAGCTCAACTGGCATCACATACTACACAAAAATACCTTGTTCCACATCCTAATTTGGCAAGTAGTAACCTAGGTCTTAAAAGCTTGCAAGCAGCCATCTAGATGCAATGATGGGTCTCTCCTTATCCAGAGCAAAGAAGAATGAAGAAAATCAAAGAAACATGGAGACAATTAGTCTGAGTCACTGGTACAGCATGCAGTCCTCAAACTGTGTCACTAAGAGACCAGAAGAAATAGATGGTGTCCAGCTTACTCATGTCAACCACTCTGAGGGGGATCTATGTAGGAGATCCTGGATAGAATGGGAGAACAATGTGGACAAAAACTCAAAATCATAAATAAATAAATAAATATAAAGGGGCCCAGGTTGTCTGATCTGATAGAGCCTGGTAGAACCCCTGAGACTATGGCCCCTATCTACCCTTCGAGTCAGGAATTGAACCCAATCCTGTGGCTTGCAGCCAAACAAAAGACGGGCATATAAGCTGAACATTTACATTAGGTGGATACACTCCTTGGAGAGATCAATCTTGGGAGAATAGAAGGGCTGTATATGCACAGGGAGACACCTCAGGGGTCAGGAGCATATGGGAGGGAAGGACACAGGGAAGAGGGAACTATGGGGAGGAGGTGAGTGAGGAGCTGTTACATTTTAAGAAATTGCAGTCAATGTCATGAGAAAGTGTGAACTGCTGAATCGAAGAGAATTTGTTCTGTAAACTTTCAATCAAATCAGAATAAAATTGAAAAAAAAAAAAACCTTAAGCCAGCAATATACTCTGATTGTTGTGTTGTTGTTATGTGCCGTCGAGTCGGACCCAACTCATAGTGACCCCTCCTTGGGTTTCCAAGGCAGTATCACTATGGAAGTAG
>NW_006921750.1:7541198-7543720 GCF_000298275.1 Orycteropus afer afer
CTATGCTACCAGAGCTCCCAATATCCTCTGAAGTCTTTGAAAAAACAAACAATAGTTTAGCTTAAGTAGTAAAAGAGATATGCTTTGAGCATTATGCTCTTTTGAGAACTATCTCTATGGTCTCAAAGTGATAACAGCAACTCAAAAGATTAGATTGGAAATTTAGGGGGCAGTGAGTTTATGTTAGTGGGGGAAGAACAACTCAGAAAAATAGAGTGAGAACAGTTGCACAACTTGAAGAATGTAATCAATATCACTGAGTTGTTCAAGTAGAAATGATTGAGTTGATGTATGTTTTGCTGTGTATATTCTTAACAATAACTACATTTTTTTTAAAATGACAGATGTTTCAGTTCCAAAATGTAATCAAAGAAATGAATGGGCAGTTTTCTATGTAGGAGTTTTGGGGGGTGAGACACAGTGGGAGTTAGGAGCAGCCACAATTGCTACAACTGCATAATTAATTCTGTGTGCACAATATTCCAGCTTTCCAACCTCCCACCTTGTAGCTTTATGCACTTTGCCTGGGAATCTAGGTCATACCACTTGGTCCTAATCAAATGAAGTGGGGAGGGAGCAAAAATACTTGAGAGAGGACTGGCTAAACAGTGTTAAAAATCATTCACCTAAAAATAATTTACTGGAGCATTCAAACACCAGAATCAATTTATTCTTCAATGAAAAGCTTTTCTTATTCTTTATTTTGTCCCACTATCATTATCCTGAGGAAGTATGACCACATCTTTTTCAGTGAGATTATTTCGATACTCCCTGCTTGCTTGTCCATGCCTCTTATCTGTGCTGTGAAACTTCTCTTTTATGGTTTCTCTATAATCTTGACAATATGTTTATTACATCAAAGGAAAGTAAACTCACTACCCTCGAGTCATATCCAACTCATAGTGACCCCTTCTTCGGTTTGAGGTGGTATCACTACGGAAGTAGATTCCCCAATCTTTCTTCTGAGGGGTGGCTGGTGGGTTTGAACTGCCAGCCCTCTGGTTTATTTCATAGATCTGATTCTTCTGCCAAAATAATTTTTGTCTCCCTACCACCTGCAGATGCTCTGGTCTCTAATATTTATTATCTCTGGCCACCCCATAGCAAGCTGCTGCTATACCACCCACTTTTCCCCAAACAAGCCTTACACATTCTCACTTGCAGGGTTAGACTTCCTCATCATTTTTGTCTGCCTTTGATGACCCACCTCCACAGTATATCATTAGAAAGTTATTACTTAATGTGGCAAGTAAAATAGTAAGTCACAAAGATATTCACATACTAACCTCCAACACTTATGAATATGCTGTTACACATCAAGGGGAAAATGTTGCAGACAAAATTAGATTGCTAAGAAACTCACTTTAAAATAAGGATGTCATCCTGGATTATCCCATGGACCCCATGTAATCACAAGGGTCATTTAAATGTGGAACAGGGGAACAGAAAAGTTAGTGTGAAAGTGATTCAATGTGACAAACATTCAATTGGCCATTGCTGCCTTTGAAGATGAGAGGCGGCCATGAGCCAAACAACAGGAACAAACTGTAGAAGCTGGAAAAAAGGGAGGAAAAATTATTTTCTCCTAAAGCATTCATAAGAGCTCTGGTAGCATAGTGCCTAAGGCACTTGACTGCTAACCAGAAGGCTGGCAGTTCAAACCCACCAGCCACTCCTCGGAAGCAAGGTTGGGCAATCCTACTTCCGTAGTGATACTGCCTCAGAAACCCAAGGAGGGGTCACTATGAGTCGGGACCGACTTGACGGCAAATAACAACAACAACAACAACAAAGCATTCATAAAGAACACAGACCTGCTGACACCTGGATAGTAGCACAATGAGATCTATTTCAGACTTCAGACAGAACTATAAAATAATACATTTGTGCTTAGTTACTAGATTTGTGGTAAGCTCTGGTGGTATAGTGCCTAAGGCATTTGACTGCTAACAGCAGTCTGGCAAATCAAACCCACCAGCCACTCCTCGGAAGGAAGATGGGGCAATCTACTTCCATAGTGATGCTGCCTTGGAAACCCAAGGAAGGGTCGCTATGAGTTGAATCTGACTCAATGTCAATGAGTTTGGTTTGATTCTTTGGTTGTAGCATCAAAAGAAAACTAATATACTTACACTCATTCATTATATTCTTCATATTGAGCACCATTTAAATCCAACAATTTGCTAAGTGCTATGGTGGAATCATAAGAAATAAAAGATATCATCCTTGTCAACAAACATTTCAATCCACTTTAAATGTTATTATTTATTCAACAATTACTCTGTCAGACATGGCTCTAGCATTCCACATATATTACCACACTTCATCCTCCCACAACACAATGAAGCAGACTCAGAGAGATTAGTACATTGAGCAAGTTGACAAGATAGAGGAATTAGCATTTGAATTCAACTCCTAGTGAGTTTGGTGTTATTGTTGTTATGTGCAGTCCAGTCGGACCCGACTCATAGCGACCCCTCCTTGGGTTTCCAAGGCAGTATCACTATGGAAGTAGATTGCCC
>NW_006921750.1:7543820-7544761 GCF_000298275.1 Orycteropus afer afer
ACCTTCCTTCTAAGGAGTGGCTGGTGGGTTTGAACTACCAGCCTTCTGGTTAGCAGTCAAGTACCTTAGGCACTATGTTATCTGAGCTCCCTAGTGAGTTTACACCTAAGTTATTTTAGCTCTTTGCCCTTTTCTTTTTGTAAGAAAGGGACAGATAATTGCTTTAGTGTTTTAGAGGGAGAAGATGTTATTTAAACTGAAAGGGTCAATGATGGTTTTGAGAAGTGGAATGTTTTTGAACTAAGCCTCAGACTAGAATGAATAATATACATTGTTAATCATAATATATATGCATACCAAAGGTGATTATTCAATATCCTTATTTAAAATATTGCCAAAATTCATTTATCTGAGGTGGTATGACTGAGATTCTTATTGTCTTGCTTGATGTCAACTACAGAATCTCTCAGCTTCTAATGATCGCCCTCAAGACCTTGCCATGCAGGCATCTCTTCACACAACATGATAGTTGCTTCATCCTTGAGGCAAGTAGGAGTACTTTGGTATGAGCCTTCTCTTTCTTTCAAACAATATACTCAATTGGCTCAGAACCACTAAAGCTGTAAATGGTGGTTATACATGTGGACTTCACCAGGTGGAGGACAAAGGAATCAGATAGACTACATTTGTGGAAAGAGGCAATGAAGAAACTCAATATCTGCAGCCAAAATAAGGCTAGGAGCTGACTGTGGAACAGACAATCAATTGCTCATATTCAAGGTCAATCTGAAAGTGAAGACAATTAAAAGAAGTCCACAAGAGCCGAAATATGATGACCATATCTCTCCTAAATTTAGAGACCATCTAAAAAATAGATTTGATGCATTGAACACCAGTGACTGAAAACCAGAAAAATTATGGGATGACATCAAGACCATCATCCATGAAAAAAGCAAAAGGTCATTAAAAAGACAGGAAAGGAGGAGGCGGGGCAAGATGGC
>NW_006921750.1:7552286-7560122 GCF_000298275.1 Orycteropus afer afer
AGATTCTATGGGCAAATTATTGAATTATATAAGAAACATCAAATGTAGATGGAAGGAATACACAGTCACTGAACCAAAAAAAAAAAAAAATCAGTCAATTTTCATCCATTTCATGAGGTGGTATATGATCAAGAACCAATGGTACTGAAGGAAGAAGTCGACATTGCACTGAAGAAATTGGTGAAGAACAAGGCTCTAGTAATTGACAGAATACCCACTCAGAGTTTCCAACAAATGGATGCCATACTGGAGGCACTCAATCTTCTGTGTCAAATTTGGAAGACAGCTACCCGCCCAACTAACTATAAGAGATCCATATTTGTACCCATTCCAAAGAAAGATGATCCCACAGAATGTAGAAATTATAGAACAATATCATTAATATCAAATGTGAGTAAAATATTGATGAAAATAATTCAAAAACAGTTGCAGCAGTATATTGGCAGAGAATTTCAAGAGCTGCAGCCAGGATTCAGAAGAGGATGTGGAATGAAGGATATCATTGCTGATGTCATATGGATCTTGGTTGAAAGCAAAGAATAGCAGAAAGATGTTTACTTGTGTTTTATTGACTATACAAAACCATTTGGTTGTGTGGATCATAACAAATTATGAATAATGTTGAGAAGAATGGAAACTCCAGAACACTTAATTGTGCTCATCAGGAACCTGTACATGGACATTGAGGCTTTTATTCGAAGCGAACAAGGGGATACTGCATGGTTTAAAATCAGGAAGGGAGTGTGTCAGTGTTGTATCCTTTCATCATACTTATTCAATCTGTATGCTGAGCAACTATTCCAAGAGGCTGGACTATTATGAATATGATTATGACATCAGGATTGGAGGAAGACTTGTTAACAATGTTTGATACGCAGACAACACAATTTTGCTTGCTGAAAGTGAGGATGACTTGAAGTACATACTGGTGAAGGTTAAAGACTACAGTTTGCAGTATTGATTACATCTCAAAATAAAGAAAACAAGATCTTCACAACTGGACCGATAAGCAGCATCACAATAAATGGAGAGAAGATTGAAATTGTCAAAGATTTCATATTACTTGGTTCCACAATCAACACCAATGGAAGCAGCAGTCAAGACATCACAATGTATTGCCCTGAGCAAATCTGCTGCAAATGACCTCTTTAAGCTGCTGAAGAGCAAAGATGTCCCTATGGGGACTAAGGTGCACCTATCCCAAGCCAAGGTATTTTCAATCAATCTCCTCATATGCATGTGAGAGCTGGACAGTAAATAAGGAAGACTGAAGAAGAGTTGATGCTTTTGAGTTGTGGTGTTGGTGAAGAATAGTGAAAGTACCAAGGACCGCCAAAAGAACTAACAAATCTGTCCTGGAAGAAGTGCAGCCTGAATGCTCCTTGAAAGTGAGAATGGCCAGACTTCATCTCATCTACTTTGGTCATGTTGTCAGAAGGGACCATTCCCTGGAGAAGGATATCATGCTTGGTAAAGTGGAGGGTCAAGGAAAAAGAGGATGGCCCTCAACAAGACAGATTGACACTGTGGCTGCAATGATGGGCTCAGGTATAACAAGGATTGTTATACTGGCACAGGACCACTCAGTGTTTCGTTCTGTTGTACATAGAGTCACTGAGTTGGAGCCAACTCAATGGTACCTAACAGCAACAACACCACTAAGGATAATGCCCTTTTTGATTAAATTAAGTCAACTGTTTAGTAAGGTCATCATAGGAGTCATATCCCATCATTCTCTGATCCACACTTATGGGAAGGGGATTTTACAAAGCATGCACACTATGGTGTGAGAATTTTGGAGGTCATCTAAGAATTCTGTCTGTTGTTATTAACTGTCATCAAGTTGGCCCCTGACTCAGCAAACCCATGAACAATGGGATTGGACTGTTGTGATCTATAGGGTTTTATTGGTGATGCTTTTTATGTAATGGTACAGAGCTTGTCTGAGAATTATGTTAAAATGTTTTGTGGAACATAGAATTAGTAAATGATACCCTTGGATATTTAGCTGAGGAGATTTCTAAGAAAGATTTTAAAGGGAACTTGTGATTTTTCCTGGTATATAATAGAAAATGTGAAAGGAAAAGAATGAACTGTACAAGATGAAAATAAACTTAAAAATTTGGAAAATTTTATTGTACAGCCTCAGGACATATGTTCTAAAATTTTCACCAACAACTTCACCACACAATCATTTGTTAAAGAGATTAAGTCTGTACTTCTGGAGCTATCCAACTACCATAGCAGAAAACCCATCAGCACAGACTGAAGGTCACAGAGGTAAGACAAACTGAAGGAAAGGTATCTTCCTCTTGTAATTCTACAGGCAGGAAACAGACCAAAGAAGCTCTATCTGTTATTCTCCAAGAAAAGGACAGGACCATCAAGGAGTGGCTCAGAGATCAGCAAAATTATTGGAAGGAGCACAAGAGGCAAGGCTGAAATGGGTGGAGTCACTACCTCCTAGGTTTCAATAGTAAGATCTCCACCAACTTGTTTTGAAGTGTGGGACTGCCATGCCCAAAGATCAAGAGGATGAGGCCACTGCCCAAAGCTAAAAGGGTGTGGCTGCAATGCCCAAGGGATAGGAGAATAGGACCTGCTGGGGCCAAGGAGGGTGCTTTTGTGGCCTAGTGCCTCAGGCATTTGACTGCTAACCAGAAGGCTGGCCAAGGGAGTGGAGTTGCCATTCAGATGGACTACAAGAATGGGGCCATCCTAAGCTCAGGGAGCAAATATGCCATTCCAGTGGGCCTGGAAGTCTAAACTGAAGCCTAGGGCCAAGAGTGCCCCTCCTAGAATCCAGAGTTTATGACCAACACCCCGAGTCTGGAGAGCACGTTCATGTTATACAGGGAAACAAAAGATTATTTTCAGCCTTGAGTTGTTGTTGTTAGGTGCCATAGAATCATCTCAGACTCATAGCAACCCTGTATACAACAGAACAAAACACTGCCTGGTCATGTGTCAGCCTCACAATCCTTTCTATACCTAAGTGCATCATTGTAGCCACTGTGTCAATCCATCTCATTAAGGGCCTTCTCCTTTTTTTGCTAACCCTCCACTTTACCAAGAATGATATCCTTCTCCAGAGAATAGTCCCTTCTGACAACATGAAGAAAGTGGATGAGATGAAATCTGGCCATTCTCACTTCCAAGAACCATTCTGCCTGCACTTCTTCCAGGACAGATTTGTTGGGTTTTGTGTCAGTCCATGGTACGTTCACTATTCTTCACCAACACCACAACTCAAAAACATCAACTTTTCATCAGTTTTCCTCATTAATTTTCCAGCTTTCACCTGCATATGAGGCAATTGAAAACACCATGGATTGGGCTGTTGTTGTTGTTGTCATGTTCCCTCGACCCCTCCTTGGGTTTCTGAGGCGGTATCACTACTTAAGTAGATTCCCCAAGCTTTCTTCCGAAGAGTGGCTGGTGAGTTTGAACTGCCAGTCTCCTGGTTAGCAGTCAAGTGCTTCAGGCACTATGCTACCAGATCTCCTATGGCTTGGGTTAGGCAAACCATAGTCTTCCAAGAGACATGTTTGTTCTTCAGCACTTTAAAAAGGTTGTTTGCAGCATATTTACAATAAATTTACAATTTACAGAGTGCAATATGATGTCTGATTTCTTGACTGGTGCTCCCATGAGTGCTCATTGTGGAACCAAGTAGTATGAAATCTTTGACAACTTCAATCTTTTCTCTATTTGTCATGATGCTACTTATTGGTCCACATAGGATCAAGTAAATGTATATGCAGACTGTATATGCAGTATGACAAGCTGACAGATAAGTGATGGGCCTCATAGATTTCAGTAAATATCAGCTATTATCATGATGGCTTTGGGTGGGCCATGGTTGCCCTAGGGATATTTTACCCTTAGCCACACCTGATATTGGTCTTAAGGCAATATGAATTCCAAAAGTGTGTATGTGAAGTTGAGAAGGACACAGCAGGAAGCTCTGAAATGAAAAAGTAGTGGTATGGAGAAAACCAAAACCAAAACCAAGCTCACTGCCATCGAGGAGTCGGATCCGACCATAGCAACCCCTGCCCCTTGGGTTTCTGAGGCGGTATCACTACGGAAGTAGATTGTCCAAACTTTCTTCCAAGGAGTGGCTAGTGGGTTTGAACCACCAGTCTTCTGGTCAGCAGTCAAATGCCTTAGGCACTACTCCACCAGTAGATATTATGACAAATTTCATAGCACCTACCATAGCTGTAGTGCTGAGAATGTAATTGTACTTAAATCTTTTGGAAATGAATTTGTATTCTAAGTCTTTTTTCTTTGCTAGTTTCAAGTTTATCCTCAGTGTTTTTGCCCTTGAGAGTCTTTTTTCATATGAGCTGAACATTTACATTAGGTAGATACACTCCTTGGAAAGATCAATCATGGGAGAATAGAAGGGCAGTGTATGCACAGGGAGACAGCTCAGGGGGCAAGAGTGCATGGGAGGGAAGGACACAGGGAAGAGGTAAACATGGGGAGGAAGTGAGAGGGGAGATGTTGTATTGTGGGAAGTTGCAGTCAATGTCTTGAGACAGTGTACGTGAGCTGCTGTATGGAAAGTGAATGTGCTCTGTAAACTTTCACCCAAATCACAATAAAAATTAAAAAGAAAAAGTCTTTTTAGGCAACAAAATTCTGGAAGGCATGTTGAGGGTTCATAGTGCTTATTTCCACTTTATAGATAAATTGAAAGGTTCTGATAACTAAAGCTTTGTTCATGTCCCCTCATCTCATGAGTGTTAGACTGAGATTTGAACCTAGTCACTTTTCCCTAATACCAGCTCTTGCTATATATTAAATTGTATCCCCCCAATATATGTGTTATAAATCCCAGCTCTTACACCTGCGGATATAATACCATTTGGAAATAGAATTTTCTTTATTATATTTACAAAGCTATGTCATTGTAGTGTGTGTGTTAAACCCAATAACCATGAGACATAAAAAGAGCAGATAAAGAATCCTAAAAATAGAATGTTAATAGGAACATATTTACAAGAATGATATATATTATTGAGAAAACCCTTTTTAACATAATAGTAACATTAATCATATTTTCCTGCTGATCTAACAATCCACCAGGAAAAATGTTAGCTTCTTTCTTTCTAATAAATTTAAGTTTAAAGTGAGAGGAAAAAAATTGCAGATTAGGCACAGAATCAATATATTATAAATGAAAGGAAAGACAGATGTCATGTGGAAACCTCCAGGGAATGCCAAGACTAAAAAGAAACTGAGAGAAGGATTTTCCTCCACAGTGGACAGAGAGACCACTTCTCCAGAGCCAGTGCTCTTAAATTGGTTTTCTAGTCTCCTAAATTGTGAGAAAATAAATTGCAGTTTGTTAAAACTACCTACTTGTCGTAGTTCTGTGAAAGTACTACTAAGAAACTACAACAGCTCCCATTGCATTCTATCATGTTTCTGTATAAAAATCTTATTAGATCTTTGGTACTTATCACCTATTTAAATAGCTTTGCCCTGTGAATCTAGTAAGGCTCATAAAACTGAATGGTAGGGCAGATATTTGCTTGTGGTTGATTCTTCTCTGTCTCTGCATACCAAATCACTTTCTCAGTGCTGCCTCTGATGCAAAGTTGGCTTGCCTTCCTCAGGCACTAGGCATAACAAGGAAGAATTACCATATGCAAAAAAAAAAAAAAAAACCTGCAAGGTCTTGAAAGCCACAGTCATGTGATTCTTTTGAAGTTGCTTTAATATCTAACATGGGCCCAGCTGGGGCAAGGAGCTAGCTTTATTCAGGATGAGCTTGGAGAGCTGCCCACAGAGTTTACCTGAAGTCCAAGTCCAAACAATGTCTCCATGGCAAATTTATTTCTCAGTTAAGCAAAAAGAATATTTACAGAAATTAAAGTTTTGATATTTTGTTTGTGAATGAGATAACACTTGGTATTGAAGGGCATCCATGAGCATATGCATATTTATGCTATGAAAGTATTTTGGGTATATTTCTATCCTGATACTGTAGGGCCACAGTTGGAATCTGGCAGCATAAATCAAGCAAACTGAAAACCTGTTCCTTTTATAATTACTTGGAGCTAAGTCATGTTGCAGTAAAGTATCTTGTAAATAATATCATCAAATACTTTTATTTTGTAAATGAAGAGACTGAATCTCTAAGTATCAGTAGGATTTGATTGTGGTCATGAAGTTAATGTGTTCAGAAACCTAGATTTGCCCCATGATTCCCAAACTTGGGCTTCTGCTGAGAAGAGTCATGGGCATATACCATTCAAATGTTTCTCACATATTGTTTTCCTCTTTTATTTTTTTCTTTTGTGCTTCGTTCATCAATTTATTTTTTATTTGAATTATTGGTCAATAATTCACTCATTATATATATATACTTTATACACATTTTCCTTTTCTCCTTTTTTAGAGATGAAATTTTTGAAACTATCTTTGATATGAGAGAATTTTTGCCATTAGTGTTTCTGTTTTCAGTGTTTGGAAAATGGTAATTCAGAGAAGGCAAGTATGTTTTGTAATATTACTCAGATATTCAGAAATATACTGGGACTGAAACCTAGCCTCCTTGGTTGCCAGTCAACTTTTTAATTTTTTCCCCAACCATATTTTCTTCCATTTTAGTTAATACTTGTGGGCTATAACTTTGAATAAACTATTATTACCATAATAGCAATGTTCTCTTTTCTTCAGTGTCTACATAAACTCAGAAAATATTCTTACTTCTCTAAATTTATAAAATTTTAAAAGTAAGACTCTCAAAAATTCCACCATTGAGACCTTAAGAAAAGTAATTTCAGTGTTTACCAAAGGTATTTATAAGGCAAAGTTTTCGTTGTGATGTCTTATAAAATAAATACTATTATATGAGAAAAATATCAAAATATATTTTCAACAAATAATAGTACATGTGCGAATAAACAATGAATCATTATCACACCCTTCTCAGTTTGTATATGTATTTTTCTCTAAATTTGATTTATTTTATTGTTATTGAGAATATTCAGAGTAAAACAGCAATAATTCAATAGTTTTTCATGTACCGTTTAATGAGACTGATTACATTCTAGGAGTTCTGTAACCATTCTCCCTCTCCTTTTGTAAATTGTTCCTTCTTCATTATCATAAAATCACTGCCCTCTAAGGTTTTTATTTAATCTTTCAAGTTGTTGTTGTGACTTTATAGGTAGTTCTTAAAAAGGAGCATAATGCCCAAGGCAGACATTATTTTACTAGTTAATCTAAACTATTATTTGGGTTTAAGAAATCTGAACTACTATTTGGGTTTAAGAAGACTTCAGAGAATATTTTGGGTTTAAGTTTTAAAGATTATCCCAGGGAAATAGTTTCAGAGGTTCATCTACCTATCATGGCTTCAGAATGTCTGGAGTACATAAGAATTTCAAATCATGTTATACATTTTTTTTTCTTTTTGATCAGTATTCTGCTGCAGAAACTTCTATCAAAATATTCAGTAATGTTGGTGGGGCACTATTCATTTCTTCTGGGCTAATGACAAAGGAAATAGTTGTACATGGAGGCAATTAGCCACATTTTTTCCTCCAATTCCTGTTTCTCCCTTTTCCTTTGTTACTTCAGGTGAATAGATACAAATTGTTGTACCTTAGACGGTCACTTGCAAGTTCTTAAGACCCAAGGCCCTACACAACAAACTAAAAGGTAGAATGTTGTTGTTATTAAGTGCCATCGAGTCATTTCTGACTCATAGTGACCCCGTGCACAGCAGAATGAAACACTGCCCGATCCCACACCAGCCCCACAATCCCTGCTATACTTGAGCCCATCATCGCAGCCACCGTGTCAATCCATCTC
>NW_006921750.1:7562547-7565410 GCF_000298275.1 Orycteropus afer afer
CGATGATTAATGGATGTCTGCGGCTGTTTCTCTTCAATTTGAGTGGTGCCACATCAGCAAATGAAGGTCTTGAAAGCTTTCTCTTTTCCATATGAGTAAGACTGTGTTTACTCAGATGTTGCAGCTCTTTCCCAGTCTTATTTTGAGAGCCTTTTAGCCTAAATGGACTATTACTAAAGGTGTGTGGTAATGTACCAAACACTTTTTCTTTACTATTCTTAAGGTTTTCCCTGGCCAATTCTTTGAGAAGTGGACAGCCTCTTCCTTCTTCCTAGTCTGTCTCAGTCTACAAGCTGGGCTGTTACCTGTGCACCAGATGCATCTCGCTGGGTTTTAAACACCAGAGGCTCAGCCTCAAAACTCAAGTCTATATGTCACCACAGTAGGACAAACCGACAGACAAGTTTGTCTTGCTGTTGGAGACACTAAACATGTTAGAAGCACTAAACATGTTATTAGAACAATTAACTAGAATATTCCATGAAACCATGACTCAAAACCAAGTAATAAAATACTATGAGTTTTTTTTTGCTATACATAAGCACCCTCAGCAGCTACTTTTTTATTGTTGTTGATATAAATATAACTATCAAACAACTTTTGTCAATTCAGCTTTTTACAGGTGTATAACTTACTGATGGCAATTACAATATTCATTGTCTAGCCCTACCCTTAATCAATATGCCACTTCCATCCATGTTAACACTCTCATTTTTCCTTCCTTCCCACCCATAGAAAGTACTAAGAAACTTTGGTCTCTATATATTTGCCTGTTCTTTTCTGTTTATATAAGTGACTTCATACAATATTTGTTCTTTTGTTGTAGGCTTATTTCACTCATCATGATGTCTTGAAACTACATTCATACTGTAGCATGTATCAAGAGTTCATTTCTCTTACTGGCTGAATAGTATTCCATTATATCTATGTACCATATTTTTTTATCCATTCTTCTGTTGAAAAGCATTTAGTTTTCTTCCATCTTTTGCCTATATTGAATAGTGCTTCAATGAACATTAGTGTACAAATCTAGTACAAGTTTGAATATGTGCTTTCAAGTTTTTAGGGTATATACCTAGAAATGGAATCGCTGAGACATTTGGTGGTTATATTTTTAGTTTTTTATCAAACTTCTACATGGTTTTCCACAATGGCTGTACTATTTTTCATTCCCACCAGCAATTAATTAGGGTTCCAATTTTCTTTCTTGAATATATTCTGAAAATATAACTTATTTAACCCTTTTAGGTCATTAGTTAATAGATTTATCAATCAATACCTTGATGAGCTTAGATTAATTAAAAAAAAACTTAAGGAAAAATAACCAGTTAATATTCATTTTTTTCCTAACAGATTATGTAATCATAATTCAATTCTATCACATGTATCTAACTTAAAACTTCCTCATCTCTTCTCCTTTACTATCACCCCCATAGAACTCTGGATATGCCTGGGCAGGCTGGCAGGTAGGTCAATATTGTTTCTATCTGGTTGAGGGTATAATGAGTCTCATAACTAGTCAACAGCTGAATGAGCTTAGTCTAGTGGCTGATAAAAAGGGCAGAAACCACTGTACTATAGTATGGCATTTGTTCTACTTGCCTCCCTACACCCCCATTTAAAGGAATCTGTCTGATCTTCATGGGAGAAGTGGTTGCTCAGTGGTTGAATTCTCATTTTCCATGTAGTACACCCCTGTCTACTCCTGTCCAGCACACCTCATGTACAGACATCATCCATTTGTCAGAGGAGGATTATATGTTGCTACAATACTGAACAAGTTTCACTGGAGCTTTCAGACCAAGATGGACTAAGAAGAAAGGCCCAGAAATTTCCATCCAAAAATCAGCCAATCAAAAATGCACAGATCACAATGGTCTGATCCATATCCAATCATAGGATGATGCAGAGCAAGTACCAGTTTTTTCCATTGTGCATAGTGTTGTCAGGAGTCAGGAGCTAACTTGATGGCAGCTAACATCAACAACAATAGCTCATCCTTCAGTCAGTAGATGGCCTTTCTTTCAACTAGATGGTCTATGCTACTGCACCTTTTAGTTATTGAATCACATGTGATCACTTCATCCAAAGTTGTAAGGAAGAGAGAGCAAGTTGAGGCCAGGTGACAAGCTTCAAAATTTCAGATACCATACTATTTCTTCTAGGGTTTTGATTTAAAACTCTCAGAAACAGAGAAAGGAATATAGCTTGAAGAGACTCCCTAGAATATTTTGATACAATTCCTGTCATACTTAATGATTCTGTAAGCATAGTAATTTACCATCAGGACAATACAATAACTAGGATGGTACTTGTATTTTCTAGATAATGATATAAATGGTAAATATTCAGGAAGACACTTAATGACAATTCATGTTCTGCATCCTAGTGAAGTATGTAGTGCATGGAGTATTATGTGCTTATGAGCAGCCATTGAATATATAACTATTGACCTCTAGTCATCAGGAGCAAGAGAATAGGAAAGTAGTCAAAATCTCAGAGAAAAAACAGGTCTATAAGGCTGATAGCCTACATGAGCCGCAATCTCAATTACCCTGAACTAGATGTTGCCCGGCTGCCACCAATGACCAATATGACCAGGATCACAATAGATGATCCCTATTAGAATGGAGGGAAAAATGTATAACAAAATTCAAATTCATGAGTTCTGGCAAGACGGCAGACTAGGCAGAAGGATTGCACAGACCCTCTTCAACAAAGAAAAGGAAAACCAATTAACACAGACACAGAAGATAATCGTGGACCCCTGAGCCTTGAAGGCAAGGATACAGAATTGGACTAAACCCCAATTAGCAGAAGAATTTGCATGAAAATACCAAAAAAAGGAGACATATGGAGCTGC
>NW_006921750.1:7569576-7573965 GCF_000298275.1 Orycteropus afer afer
ATAATTAAAAAAAAAAAAAAATCAAATTCATAAGAAAGTCCAGACTAACTGGACCACTGAGACCAAAGGATTCCCTGAGAATATCGCCCTGAGACACCCTTTAAACTTTGAACCGAAACTGTCTTCTGAGATCATCTTTTAGCAGAAAAGGAAAGCAACACACAAAGAATATTACCTGTTAGATTACTGCTCTACTAAAAAGCACTCAGTATGAGTCTTAATAGTCAATATTTAATGCATACCAAAAATAAGAAGATAAGGGAAAAGAGAAACTAGAGTACTGGAAAATTTACCCACCAGACCACAATTAAAGACAATGTTGACACAAAGTGAAAAGTGTAATTAATGTCTTTGATCAATTTGTATGGTAATTGTCAAACAAGAACCTAATACTTTGTGTAAATTTGCACCAAAAGCGCTATCATCTATCTATCTATCTATCTACCATTGATGTATTTATTTATAAATAAATATATACATATATTTATTTAAATAAAGGCCAATGATGACCATAGCAATTTAAATAAAGGACACTCTATGGCAAAGTTTTGTTCTGTTTATTCCTTGTGGATGACCATCTAGTTTCAAGAACATTTTTTTCTTTAATTTGTTCTTAGAAATTTATTAAATGTCAATAAAAGAAATCACTCATCATAATAACATCTGTGTTGCATATTTAATCCAACAAATGTGACCAAGGAGTATACACTACATGCTTTTTTTCATCATCTTGTCAAATAAAGATACAGAAAGCAGCAAACATTATCTTATTATTTGAAAGTAATCAATAAGACGAAATTTCAATGATAAGATTTGGTTGGATAACTATTAATAAAATAATATAAGGAGCTGTGTTCACCCTTTCATTTGAATCCAGTCTATCTTCCACAACCTTGCCCAGGTGTTACTGGGAAATTTCAGCTTTCCTCTGTTGTCACTACACTTAAAATCCTTAAATGGTTCCTCATTATGACATCATTTCCCTACTGGTGTCCTATAAAACTATTTTGTGAAATGTTGGTAAACTAACTCTAAAAGTAATTCTGCCATCAGAAAAGTTTAGGAACCATTTTCAAAATTGAAGAATTTCAGTTTATATAGAACTTCTAAGAGTCTTTAATAAACTAATTATTGGAACATAATAGGAGGTTAATAAAAATTAAAGGGAATATGAAATGAGAAAAGATTTCCAAAATTATTTTAATAAGAAACTTATCCCTTGTAATTACTAACTAAACTAACTAAGTCACTCCTGCCAAGTCGGATCCGACACACAGCAACCTCTCCTCGAGTTTTTGAGGCAGTAGCACTATCGAAGTAGATAGCCGAATCTTCCTTCCAAGGAGTGGATGGTGGGTTGGAATTGTCAGCTTTCTGGTGAGCAGTCAAATGCCTTTGACACCTATTATTAATTTGGAAATACTGCTTCCAGTACTGTGAGTCCTGGCAGATATATTTCAAGCTCCTTAGTACAGCCTTCAAATCCTTTTGTAGTGTAGCTATGCCTACATTTTTGACTCATATCAGGTAAGTGTATACATGTGTATATTTATGTGTGTTTGTGTGGGTGCTGTTGAGTCCAGCCTTGTTTTCTAACTGCACCACATACCCAACCCAAGTCTCCAAATGTGATGTTACCTTCAATCTTTCTCACTTTACATCCTTTATTACTTGACAGCTCACCTTCAAAACTCAGCTCATATATTTCCTTCTCTGGAAATCCTTCTGTGATCCATTATTTTCTGGCTGGGTTATGGGATTTTCCTCTGCATTCCTAGAGAATACTTCATACATCTATGAAAGCATCATAAATTCCATTTTACTGCAGTTGTATATATCTCAGCAGTCTATAAACTATGAATGAGTTTGAAGACTAAATCCATACAGCATTTTGAATAGGGCAAGTTTAACTAAAGAATTATTACTGTAACAAGGAATTGAAGTAACAAATAATTGGCTGGTAAATATTAAATAAATCTGTAAAGAATACAGGAATAACAAATATAAGGAGGAGCTGCTAGTCCTATAAATGAAATAGCACCTAAGAAAGAATCCTTTTCCTCCTACCAGAATTGACATCCAGACTTTTTTGGAGAGATATAGCTGTGGCTCACTGAATAGCAGAGTGTCCCTGTGGTGCCATAGTCAATGGACTTGATGGAGTTCCACTCTCCAGAACTGTCCAGAAAGTTGTTCACTGAGAGGTGGCTTACTGGAAGCACTCTGCTACAAAACTACTTGAAGGGAATACTGGGGGAAGCTGCTGGTTGCCAAGAATTACTGGTCTCCACGAACTTAAGTACTCAGGTGTTGGAGAAGCTGCATGCACTTCTAGGGAAGTCCTTTGTGTTATAGGAGCTGGATCTGAAGAAGAAATGAGCTCTGCAGGTCTGCCTGGAGAGCACACTAAAACTAGGATGTAAAACTCCAATTTCCTGCACTATCTCTCCAGCACCCTGTGCTGTCAAAGATTAACAGTATGTCGGCTATCAAAAGAAAAATATTTAATGGGTTCATATGCATTTTCAAAGAACAAGCTAAAAGGATGAATTAGAAGCCGAGAGGTAACAAATCAATAACTGGCCTATGCTCCTTCAGAGAGATATGTTTGATTGTTCATATGTCACTGTTTCTGAGAGCCAAAGGATTACAGAATATTTTTGGAATATGCCATTGCTGTGTACATCAGTTGTCATCTGTATGCCACCATCAAAGTCCCCACTGTGTGTGACTAGTCCAAGCAGCTGGGTTTTTCTTTGATTCTTGGTCTATACTCTATGTTACTTTACTTTCTCTGTCTTACACTGGTACTCATTCTAGCTATGGGGTCCAACACTTGAATAATTCATTCAGTCTCCTTTGTGATAGTTAATTTTATGTGTGAACTTGATGACCAACTGTTTTTGTCAAACACCAGTCTAGTTGTTATTATAAAGTAATTTTGTATGATTAAATCAGTTGTCCTCTAGTAAACAGATTACCTTCCATAATGTGAATAGGATGGAATCAATCATTTGAAGACCTTAAGAATAAAAAGAGTTCCCTTAGGGAGTCTCTACCTCTAGATTATAAATAGATATTTTACCAGAACATTCTTAATCTATCTTCACTCTTTATCATCAAGTCTATGAATTTTGATTCACATGTCTACAGGATTCTCTAGACTGTCATCTAACCCATGGATATGGAATTTGCCAGACCTTCATAATGTTCTGTCTGTCACCTAACCTACAGATCTTGAATGAACCAGATCATTACAATCAAAAGACCTAATTCCCTGAAGTAAATAAATCAACCTCTCTATCCCTCTGATTCTGGTTCTCTTTCTGTGCAGAACACAGACTAAGACAATATTCTTTTTTTTTTTTTTTTTTTTTTTTTTTTTTTTTTAGGATTTGGGTGAAGATTTACAGAGTAAATTCACTTTTCATACAGCAGTTCACATATACTTTGTCTCATGTCATTGACCAAAATTTACAATGCACCAGCTCCCCTCCCACTTCCTCCCCATAGTTACCTCCTCCCAGTGTCCATTCCTTCATACTCTTCTGCACCCTGAGCTATCTCCCTGTGCATAAGCAGCCCTTCCTTCTCCCATGATTTTTCTCTCCAGGGAATGTGTGAGACAATATTCTTTAATATTAGTTGATTCTATAGACTCCAAAGAGAGAAACTTTCACTAAAAGGTGTTTGCTCTGTAGTAGCTGGTTTCATTTCCCTTTCCAATGTGGAGAGGCTATAGAAGAGACATGAATACACATAAATAGGCAAGAATGGTTAAAGAAAGGTAGGTATAGCCTGAGTCTCTGAGCTACAGGTACGTGGGTCATTGTTCTTTGTAATAATCCTAACAGAATTGCTTTGGGGTACATATAGTGTGAGAGAGGAGTCCAGGTTCCATAAGTGGAGGAAGAATGGATCAGTGCTTATGAATTTATATTTTTAGAAATAGACAAACAGATTGACAGACGGAAGACAGACAGATAGATAAATAGATGATAGCTGCTGTCAAGTCAACTCTGACTCATGGTAACCTTATGTACAAAATAACAAAATGTTGACTGATCTTGTGTCATCCTCATGATAACTAACATGCGTGAGTCCATGTTTGAGGCTATTGTGCCACTCCATCTCGCTGAGGGTCTCTCTTGTCCTTGCTGGGCTTCTGCTTCACCAAATAGCATGTCTTTCTCCAGCAACTGATCATTCTTAATGACATGTCAAAAGTAAAAGTATCAGACAATATTTTTCTGTGACCCATAGGTTTTCATTTGCTATTTTTTGGAAGTAGATTTCCATGTCTTTATTCCTAGTCTGCCTTACTCTGTATACCATGCAAGACCCTGCTAGCATTTGAAATAGAGGTGGCCTGTTGTTGTTGTTGTTGTT
>NW_006921750.1:7574065-7582498 GCF_000298275.1 Orycteropus afer afer
TTGAACCACCAGCCTTCTGGTTAGCAGTCAAGTGCTTTAGCCATTATGCTACCAGAGAGGTGGCCTAGATTCCAATATCACAGAAACATGCAAACCAGACCAGCATGACAAACTGAAAGATGGTTGGTGGAATTTTTTAATAAACAAGTCCCTAATATCAGAAAACAAGATAAAAATGACATGGGTTAACATGGAGAATGGAAGGAGAAAAAGGGGAATGATGAGTGATTAGAGTTTTGAAGTCAGAAATAATCATTGATGTGAAGCAGAACTGAGAATATTAATAAAAGGAAAATATTAACAAATACTAAACAGAGTTTGTTCTGAGAAAAGGTGTTCATATTCCCTCATTGTTTCTCAAACTCAAAGGCTAAAATATAAACAAAGCATTTTTGAGGCATCCCTTGTTTCATGCTGATTGGGCAGCAGTACACATTATTCTGGCAATTTGGTTTTAGATCCCTAAGCAGCACAATCAAGATAAGTGGAGATTTTCTTCCTGTACTAGAAGTTGATATTGTAACCCACACAATGCCAATTATCTCTCAAATAAAGCTCCCAATGGCCCACCAAGCAGGAAGAACCTTCATTCCTGAGCTTTGTTCTCTATATGAATGGATGCTTTGAGCTGATAAACAGAGAAACATCAGCTGTCCTTTCATAGGGCATCCCAGGTAAAGGAGAATTTTTAGTGTACAAATTTTGCGAATCAGCCTTCTTTTCTGCATATATTGAGAATAACTCACATTTAAACTATGTCAGTATGACTAGTGTTGATTAAGAGCCACTCATTAAAAAACCAACTAATTAAAACTCATGTATATACTCCTCATTTAAACTGAGACCAACCATGTAGCTGTTTTGCTCTATATTGTGGGTGCACATGTGTATACAGGGTTATATGTTGTGTGTGTATGTGTGTGTAATATATTTTATCTTAGTAGAGATTCAGCATTTTGTTCATTTAAAAATTAAATTTACTCTTCAATTATAATGTAATCAATAATCTCTACAGAAATAGAGAATAATAGAAAAGAAGATAAAAGCATCCTATAGTTCCACCCTATGAACATAGTTTCAGTCTAGATGTATCTAAATACTGAACTCCGCTATTTTGGTAATAAAAAGACAAAGGAGAAGGTGGGATCACTGCACACCTCCTTTCTTTTTGTTTGTTTGTTTATTTTTATCTTTCTCATTCCCTCTAGTGCAATGGAATTTGACAGAGTTTAAGTCAGAAGTTGACACATAATCATTTTAACTCTGACATCTTGACTTCAGATTTGTATCTTAACTTCTTGAAACTTCATTTCTTTTGCTTAAAATGAGGAAAATAAGAGTACTTGGTTTACTTATCTTGTAGTAAGAATGCTTGATATACACTAAAGTATTTATAAAATATTATTTTTATTTTTCCTTCACCCACTTTTCCCCAATTACAATTTATATGACTATAATACAATATCAAAATCAGAAAATTGTCATTTGTACAATGTATGTGTGTAGTCCTATGTCATTTATCCCATGTATTCAAGATACAGAGCTATTCATCACCACAAATATCTGTCCTTATTACCACTTTATAGTCACACTCACCACTAAGTACTTTACTTCTGGAGGAGATGGTGCTTTTGATATCATTTTCTATGGCCTGAATGAGCTACTTCATGAGGTGATACCACATTATAGTAAAGTGGTGTTTTATGCCTATAAAATCACTTTTTTATTGATACACCATGTAATATTCTGGAAATAACAAAAATTAGGTATCATTCTATCACATGATGAGAAATTGAGTCTCAGGAGTTCAATAGAGTGATATCATGACTCAGTGAAAAGAACATGACCCTTAGCATCACAAAGACCTTAGTTTACATTTCATATCCACCATGTATTAGCTCTTACATTCTTGGACAATTTACAAGACTTCTCAAGATTTATTTGTGTATAAAATGTGAATGTCAACTTCATGGTCTTTTTTAAAGGATTTTAGCCAATGTGGCACCAAATACAAGATTTCTACTCAGTAATAGAATGTTAATATCCAATTTTAATCTCTACCATCAACACCACCTACCTCAATACATTACTCTGCATTTCTACTCAACATCTTCCACCAGCCCCAGCATCTTCATCTTGTCTTTCATCTTTGCCTTGATAACCATGTCCATCTCAGGCAAGGCCACATTAGAGAAGTCAAAAAGAGTACATAATACAAATATTTCCTATTATATGTAAGAGTGCTCATGTATCCTTATTCAACAATTAGGACCTTGTGAGAAAGAGCCAGTACCACTAGAAAGAAACTAATGCAAAGTCACATAGGTGGTAAAACTTGAATTTGTCTTATTGCTAAACCTTTGTTCCTAAGCATTGCCATTTGCTTCTATTATTAATCCCCATATTTCTTATCTGATCCTTCAATCAAATTATCTCATGCATAAAAATAAACAGTATTTTGTTTATTGGATGAAGATGTCCTTAGATATACATTGCAATACCAAGTAAAGGCCATAGATTTCCTCTGGACGATGGGGCCGATTGAGCCGCATAACTTGAGCTTTCCAAATTAAGAACTTGTTGAAGAGTAGGTAGTGACCAAGCAAGCCCTGAACTGGAATTCCACTATGGGTGGGGAATAGCAGTTAGCAACAAAATGAAATAATAAAGGAAATATTTGTGATTTCCAAGGCAAAGTTTTATGAACAGACATTATGAAGTTGGTACAAATTCCAATTTTGCCACTCACCAATTTTGATAGTTGGAGCTGTGTGTCAACTAGGCTGGAACACAATCTATGTGGTTTAAGCAATTGTGATGTGGATTGTTCCCATGACGGATCAGATGTATATGTTTTGAGCCAACAATTCATTGAAAGGGAGTGTGGCTAGGGATGTGGCCAGCTTCCAGTATATTTATTGACACTCTGGGAAAAGATACACTCTTCTGTGTCTTTTGTCTTTGCCTTGATAACCATGTCTTCTGTGGATCAGGATTCTGTTGAGCTGCCTACAACTGTCTGTAAGAGAACAATCCACCATTCAGCCTGGAGATCTTGGATTCATTATTCATTAGAGTCAACAGCTAGTATACTGCTTGTCAACCTTGAGCTTGTCAGTCCCTGTAGCTGCATGAGTCATGAAAAGCCTCCAGCTTGATGTATGATCCAAGAACATAGGAATTGCCAGCTTATATAAGTATGTGAGCCATTTCCCTAAGATAAGTTTTGCTTTCTCTCTCTCTCTATGTATATATATATGAGTGTTAACTGGTTTTGCTTCTCTAGAGAACCCAGTCTAACACATTTGGTACTGGGAGTGGTTCTAGAGAGACAAAATCATAAAGGTGAGTTTCCTAAATTGTTTCTCCAATTTGATTAATCATAAAGGCACTGGTGACCCTGCCTCCATTAGTAAAGAGGGCCCTGTAAATTTGTGATATGAGGTGGCAACATTAATATGCAAAATAGCACCACCAATAGATCAAGTACTTCTGAGAAGTGAGGCTCTGGATGATCCCATATTTGATAATTTTCTGCAATATTGTCAGCATGAGGAGTATAAGGAAGCTTGTTGGCTGGACCTACTTACGCTAGACAAAGTGATAAAAGAGCAAGATGAGCTCAGGGCTGCTGAGTCACAGCTTAAGCACCCTATAAAAGACATCAATGTTTTCAGTTGTGCTCTGAAAGAAAGCCTTATTTCTTCTAGTAAAAAAGCTGATGTTGCTGAAAACCAAACCCAGAGTCTTATTGTAAGGGTGGCTGAATTACAACACCAATTAAATTGCCAACCCAGAATGGTGTCTGAAGTTAAAGTGAGGGCACTAGTTGGGAAAAAAATGGGATCCTGAAACCTGGAATGGGGACATATGGGCATATAGTCAGTAAGATCAGGATATGGAGCCTGTAAATTCTGTTGAATCCCTCCCATCTGAAGGAATTACTGTAAAACCATTATCCCCTCTACCTTAGTGTGATGGGATTAACCAAACTGTTCCTGCGGGGTCATTGGCTGAGGCAGAGGCCATGGAAGACATTGCTGAATGTTCTCAGGAACTGCCCCAACCACATATTGCTGCTGCTAGACCTATAACTAAAGTTAAGTCCAAGCAAACCCCAAAAGGTGAAATACAAAGTATGACTGAGGAGATGGTATGCTACACTCAAAAAGACCTACTGGATTTTGCTAACATGTACAGACAGAAACCTGGAGAATATGTATGGGAATGGCTACTGAGGGTATGGGATAATGGTGCAAGGAATGTAACACTTGATCAGTCTGAGTTTATTATTGATTTAGGCCCACTAAGTACGGATCCTTCATTCAATGTTTCAGCTGGAGTAGTTAGGAAAGGATCTAATAGTTTATTTGGTTGGCTTACTGAAGCATGGATTATGCAGTGGCCAACCTTAAGTCAAGTTGAAGTACCAGACCTGCTTTGGTATAATGTAGAAGAAGGTATCCAGAGGCTTAGGGAAATTGGCCTATTATCAGATTAGACCCTAGAGCAAGAAATGGAGAATCCAAAAGACATGCTTTTAACCAATGCGATGAGGAATAAATCTGTGAAGACTGCTGTGATTTCTATTTTATGTAAGCCAATTTGACAGTAAGAACTTCCCTAATTGAACTAATACACTTAAGTACAATGGGGTTGATTGGACCTTGTGGTAGTAGGGGCCAAGTGGCAGCAGTTAATCAACAAAGGCAAGGAGGATATGGTTACCATAATGGACAGCAAAGTAGAACCAATAATCATAATACTCTGACTCATATGGAATTATGGCATTGGCTACTTAGTCATGGTGTTCCTAGTACTGAAATACATGGCAAACCTAATAAATATTTACTTGATCTGTATAGACAGAAGACTTCTAGGTCATGTGAATAGCAATCTAGGTTGAATCACCAAAATACAGAGTCACAACCTGTCAATCAATTCCAAGACTTGAGTCAGTTTACAGACCACAACCCCTTGAATGAAGGGGAGGCTGGGTCCCTTTGAAGAAGGACCCCACTACATTGCCAACAATTTAAAATGTCAATCTTTCTCCCAGCCTTCCTCAAAGGGATCTGAGGTCTTTTATGAGAGTGACTGTTCACTGGGGAAAAGGAAATTATCAGATATTTTGGGGATTACTGGACACTGGCTCTGAACTGACTCTAATTCCAGGAGACCCAAAGAGTCATTGTGGCCCACCAGTCAGAGTGGGGGCATATGGATTTCAAGTCTTTGATGGAGTCTTAGCTCAGGTGTATCTCACAGCCAGTCCAGTGAGTCCCCAAACCCATCTTGTAGTGATTTTCCCAGTTCCAGAATGCATAATTGGAATAGATATACTGAGAAATTGGCAGAATTCCCATATTGGGTCCCTGACATGTGGAGTAAGGGCCATTATGGTAGGAAAAGCCAAGTGGAAACATGCCTACTCACAAAAAATAGTAACCCAAAAGCAATACCACATCCCTGGAGGGGTTGCAGAGATTACTGCCACCAGCAAGGACTCGAAGGATGCACGGGTGGTGATTCCCACCACATCCCCATTTAAGTCACCTATTTGGCCTGTGCAAAAAATAGATGGATCTTGGAGAATGACAGTAGACTATCATAAACTTAGTCAGGTGGTGACTCCAATTGCAGCTCCTGTTCATGATGTGGTTTCATTGCTTGAGCAAATTAGTACATCTCCTGGTACTTGATATGCAGCTATTGACTGGCCAATGTCTTTTTCTCAATACCAATTTCAAAGGACCATCAGAAGCAGTTTGCTTTCAGCTGGCAAGGCCAACAATACACTTTCACAGTGCTTCCTCAGAGGTATTTCAACTCCCCAGCACTATGTCATAATTTAGTCCATAGGGATCTTGATCACCTTTCCCTTCCACAAGACATCACACTGGTCCTGATAGGACCTAGTAATGAAGAAGTATCAATGACTCAAAACTTATTGGTGAGATATATGCATGCTAGAGGTTGGGAAGTTAACCCAACAAAAATTCAGGCACCTTCCATCTCAGTGAAATTTCCAGGGGTCCATTGGTGTGGGGGCAGGTTGAGATATTCTTACTAAAGTGAAGGATAAGTTATTTTATTTGGTTTCCCCCACAACTAAAAAGGAGGCACAACATCTGGTGGGCCTCTTTCGATTTTTGGAGACAACATATCCATTTGGGTGTGTTGCTAGGGCCTGTTTATCAAGTGACTCAGAAAGCTGCTAGTTTTGAGTGGGGCCCAGAACAACAGAAGTTTCTGCAACAGGTTCAGGCTTCTGTGCAGGCTATTCTGCCATTTGGGCCACATGATCTGAAGATCCAATGCTGCTTGAAGTGTCTGTAGTAGATAGAGATGCTGTTTGGAGTCTTTGGCAGGTCCCTATTCGTGAATTGCAATGCAGACACTTGGGATTTTGGAGCAAAGCCCTGCCATCCACTGCAGATAACTACTGTACTTTTGAGAAACAGCTTTTGGCTTGTTACTGGGCTTTAATAGAGACTGAATGCTTAACTATGTGCCACCAAGTCACCATGAGGCCTAAGCTGCCATCATGAACTGGGTATTGCCTGAACCACAGAGTCATAAAGTTGGACATGTACAGCAGCACTCCATCATTAAATGGAAGTGGTATATCAGAGATCGGGCTTGAGCAGGACCTGAAGGCACAAATAAGTAGCATGAGGTAGTGGCCCAAATGCCTATGGTCTCCACTCCAGTCACAATACCTTCCCTCTCCCAATCTGGACCTATGGCCTCATGAGAAGTTCCTTATGATCAGTTGACTGAGGAAGAGAAAACACATGCCTGGTTTACAGATGGTTCTGTGCAATATGTGGACATCACTTGACAGTAGACAACAGTGGCACTGCAGCCCCTTTCTGACACTTCCTTGAAGGACAGTGGTGAAGGGAAATCCTCCCAAAGGGCAGAACTTCAAGCTGTGTATATGGCTATTCACTTTGTATGGAATAAGAAATGGCCAGTTGTGTGATTATATATAGATTCATGGGCTGTGGCTAATGACTTGGCCAAATGGTCTGGGACTTTGAAGGAGCACGATTGGAAAATGGGTGACAATGATGTATGGAGAAGAGGTATGTGGATAGATCTCTCTCACTGGGCCAAAAAAGTAAAAATATTTGTGTCTTATGTGAATGCCCACCAAAAGATGACCTCGGCAGAAGAGGACTTTAACAGTCAGGTGGATAGGATGACACGTTCAGTGGAAACCAGCCATCCTTTCCCCCAGCTACTCCTGTCACTGATCAATGGGTTCATGAACAAAGTGGCCATGGTAACAGACATGGAGGTTACACATGGGCTCAGCAACATGGACTTCCACTTTCCAAGGCTAATTTGGCTACCACCACTGCTCAGTGCCCAATCTGCCAGGAGCAGAGACCAACACTGGGTCTGCGATATGGAACCATTCTTTGGGTTGATCAGCCAGCAACCTTGTTGCAGTTTGATTACATTGGACCACTTCCATCATGGAAAGGACAGTGTTTTGTTCTTACTGGAATAGATGTTTGTTCTGGATATGGATTCGCCTTCCCTGCACACAATACTTCTGCCAAAACTACCATCTGTGGATGTACAGAATGCCTTATCCACTGTCATGGTATCCCACACAGCATTGCTTCAGATCAAGAGACTCACTTCATAGCAAATGAAGTGTGGTATTGGGTCCATGCTCATGGATTTCCCTGGTATTACCATGTTCCCCATCATTCTGAAGTAGCTTGCTTGATAGAACAATGGAATGGCCTACTGAAAACACAATTATGGCACCAGCTAGTTTGAAGGGTTGGGAGATGTTCTCCAGGAGGCTGTATATGCTCTAAACCAGTGACCAATATACGGTGGTGTTTCTCCAATAGACAGGATTCATGGGCAAAGGAACCAAGGGGTGGAAATGGGAGTGGTAACACTCACTATTACTCAAAAAATTTTGCTTCCTGTCCCTGCTACCCTATGCTCTGCAGGTCTGGAGATCTTAGTCCCAAAGGGAGGAACACTCTCACCTGGATACACAATAATGATTGCATTGAACTGGAAATTAAGAATGCCACCCAGCCATTTTGGCTTCCTCATGCCTCTGGATCAACAGACAAAGAAAGGCATTACTGTACTGTCTGGTGTGATAGATCCTGATTACCAAGGGAAAATTGAATTGGTATTACATAATGGAGGTAAAGAAGAATATGTCTGGGATACAAGGAATTCTTTAGGACGTCTCTTAGTACTACCAAGCCCTGTGATTAAAGTCAGTGGAAAATTACAGCAAACCAATTTTGATATGACTACTAATGGCCCTGATCTGCACTGAACACTTTCGCTTGTTACCCTCCCGAGAGGGACCAGGTATCCGGGAGAAAGGTGAGCACAGGCGGGCTTGTGCTTAGTAACCGGGAGCAAGGTAAGCACGGGCGGGCT
>NW_006921750.1:7585689-7603166 GCF_000298275.1 Orycteropus afer afer
GTCTCACCTATTTTGGTCATGTTGTAAGAAGGGACCATTCCCTGGAGAAGGATGTCATGCTTGGTACGGTGGAGCGTCGACGAAAGAGAGGGAAGCCTTCAAGGAGATGGATTGATATGGTGGCTGCGATAATGGGCTCAAGTATAGCAGGGATTGTGGGGCTGGTGCAGCATTGGGCAGTGTTTCGTTCTGCTGTGCATGGGGTCGCTATGAGTCGGAAATGACTCAACTGCACTTAACAACAACAACAACAACTAATGGCCCAGACTCTTCAGGAATTAAGGTTTGGGTCACACCACCAGGCAAAGAACCATGACCAACTGAGGTGCTTGCTGAGGGCAAGGGAAATACAGAATGGGTGGTGGAAGAAGCTAGTTCTGAATATAAGCTATGACTACGTGACAAGTTTCCAACATGAGGACTGTAATTGTTATATTTCTTCATTGTACATGTGCATCAAATATTTTTGTTTCCTTCTGTTATGATATGAGAAATGTAAATAAGGTTAATGTGTTTTGGTTGTACATGTGTTAACGTATCATGTTAGGTGAAAATATGACTTTATAATTGTCCTTATTTAGAGATTATATATGGTTAAAAATATGTGTACAACTGCCAAGTTGACAAGGGGTTGATTGGGATAGTTGGAGCTGTGTGTCCACTTGGCTGGACCACAATTCTGAGTGGTATAAGCAATTGTGATGTGGGTTGTTCCCATGATGGGATCAGATGCATATGTTTTGGGCAGCTAATCTGTTGAAAGGGAATTTCCCTAGGGGCATGGCCTGCTTTCAGTATATTTATGGACATCCTGGGAAAAGAGACACTTCTGTGGATTGAGATCATGTTGTGCTGCCTACAATTGTCCATGAACGAACAATCTACCATTCAGCCTGGTGACCTTGGATTTGTCATTCATTGACTCAACAGCCAGTATACTGCCTGCCAACATTGAGTTTGTCAGCCTCTGCAGCTGCGTGAGTTGGGAAAAACCTCCAGCTTGACATTTGATCCAAGAACTTGGAACTTGCCAGCTTCTATAAGTGTGTCAGCCATTTTCCTAAGATAAATTTATCTTTTTCTTTTTCTTTATAAAGTGTTACTGGTTTTGTTTCTCCAGAGAACTCAGTCTAACACACCAGTCGTATACACTTGAGCAAGTCATTTAACAACTTCCTACCTCAGTTTGCTTGTGAGTAATGGAGGTCAATAATAATCATAACTTCCAAACTGGATTATTGTGAGAACTACATTAAAAATCTAGGCAAAAAGAGTAGACAGATCCATGAATTGAACAAGGAGCTCTGGTGGCACAATGCCTAAGGCATTTGACTACTAACCAGAAGATTGGCAGTTCAGACCCAAAAGCAGGTCTGCAGAAGAAAGATGGGACAATCTACTTCCATAAAGATTTACTGCCTGGACACCCAATGGGGGTCACCATGGGTGAGAATCAACTCAATGGCAGCATATTTGTTGTTGTTTTTTTGTTATGAGGTGAACAATAACATCAGAGTTGTAAGCACTCCTTAGAACAACCAGTCATAAAAGATCAAAAGAGCAGCATTTTCCCAGGGATAAAATTAAGAAGGCATAAGTGGATATGAAAGAAGGACAAACGGAAATGGTAACCAGAAGGAGGTGGTGGGAGGAGCATTGTTATATTGTGGGTATTGCAATCAATGTCACAAGACAATATGTGTGTGAACTGTTGAGTGGAAAATCACTTTGTTCTGTATACTTTCACCCAAGTCACTGTGAAAAGTTATTTTATTTATTTATTTATTTTTAATCTAGGTAAATCTCTAACACAGTGAATGGTTCATAAGAGATACTTAATAATCGTTAGTTTTTCCTCTCTTCCCTCTATTCATGATTTATAATCTATCAGGGTCTGGAGATAAGGAAATACTTTTGAAGTAATTTTTTCCCTAGATTTCTCTTGATTGAATATATGTCTGTCTCTCATTTTCTACTTGACTTGTGTAACCCCAGGTTAACAATACTGAAAGTGTTGCTATGGTGACAGATGTCCTGTGCCTCCAGGTGGTGATAAAGCAGCAGGAGGCAGAGCCAATGCTTTCATGAAGATATCCTCAAAACCTCAGAGAAGGAAGACAACCCTAGAAATATACATTGGTACGGATCTTGGACCTTAGGTGGGCAAGGGCTAGAGTCACATTTGTGATGTGATCTCGATGCATGTTAGAGCCATGCTACATGGCATGCTTTCTATTATCAGGTCCTTCTGAATGAGCAACTATAATGTTCAGGAGCCTCAAGACACACATTCATTTCCCCAGTGTATTTTTCCCTATTTTCACTCTCATCTCTATTTCAAACCAGGTATCCTGTCCTTCTTTCTTTAAAAACAGATTTTTTTCTGATATCTGGGAGGAAAAAAAAGAAAAAGAGAGAGAGACCTGTTTTCCTTTCATTAAAATTACTTCCTAAATCCATTCAGTCTATGGAAGAGAACAAAACCCCAGGCATATTACCTTCCTTACAACAAGCTATATTATATTAATTCTTCCCATTTGTCCATTTATTGTTGACATTCTCACATGGGATCTGGCTAGTCCACAATTTAGGTAGAACTGATTTATCAATCCAGTCAACAAGAGTGCACAGATTATCTGATCAAGCACTGTCCTAGTCATTAAACATCCACTATCTTATTTATCTTATTCCCAGCTAACATTTCCTCATTTTGTAGGGGTAAGTATTTTCCTAGTGTCATGGAGCTATGAAGTATCTGAGCAATGATAAAACCATGAACTATCTAATTATGAAGGCCTCCCTCTCCCTCTCTGTTTACTCACCTTTTGATGCCAGAGACGTATTATGTTCAGTTCAGAACACTACACCTATGTATAAAACACAACATTGAAAGCTACCTGTTACAAATGACCAATATTGTGACAGATTTTTCTAGATCAACACAGTATTTATCAGTCGAGCCTATTTTCAAGTTTGCTATTCTTTGAAAATTGTCTATGTAGAGGAGCAGAATTAAGAACCAATGCTGCCTGTGGCATTTCACATCTAATTATTATTCCTTAACTCCTATAACATGAATTTGTTCTTTTTGTCACTTCTTAGAAGGTCTGGTTCTTATGCACACAGCAGAGGAAATGTACTTATGCACACAGCATAGGATCATTTGCTGATGATCCTTACCATCTCCATTAGGTTATAAGGAGGCAGGAGGATATGATGGAACAAAAATGGCCCTTTGACCCACAATAATCAGGCTGTGATTCCTGGGTACTTTCAGCAACATGATCCAACTCCTCATGTCAAAAATAGGAAGATAAGGCTTTCTCCTGCAAGTACTGAAATCATGCCAGTTATCTTAGTTTCCTATGGCTGCCATAGTAAAGTAGCACACACACAAAGAGAACCAATTGCCATTGAGTCATTTCTGACTCATAACAACCACCCTGGGTTTCCAAGGCTGTTAACTTTTTTATGGACGTAGATTGCCTCATCTTTCTCCTGAAGAGGAGCTGATGGGTTTGAACTGCTGAATTTCTGATTAGCAGCCAAATGTCTTACTCACTACTAGAGCTCCTAAAGTAACACAAAAGTGGTGGTTTTAAACAAAAGAAATTTATTGTCCCACAGTTCTAGACATTAGTATTCAAATATACAGTGTCAACAGGGTCATGCTGTACCCAAAGTTTCTCTGGGCATTTCTTTCTTGTCCCTCCCAGGCATTCATTGACATTTAGTTACATCATCACTCCAGTATCTGCCTCTGTCATCACATGGACATCTCTCTTTTTTCTGTCTGTATCTCTCTCCTCTTTTATAAGGACAGTACTCATATAAAATTAGGATCCATTCTATTCCAGTAGGATTGATTTTAACTGACAACATCTTCAAATATCCTATTTCCATGTTCATAGATACCAAAGGTTAGGACTTTGAACTACCTTTTTGGGGGACAAAATTCAATATATAAAACCTATAATGTGAAATCTGTTCATGTCAGACCCACCCTCTGCAAAATGCTTTTGGTATTATCAGGCCATTTGAAATGAACAACTGTTATTCAACACACAAATACATATTCCTTATGTATTTTTTTGTTTGTTTCTGTTGTCTTCTGTACTTCCAACCATAAATACCTAGGATGGCTGTGAAGATTTAATGAAATAAACTATCTGAAGTACTTAGTGCCTTACCTGGTAGATAGCAGATGGTCAATCAACTTGTGTTCTCTTTTCATTCAAAGGGGAAGACTTCTGTGATTTTGGTACAGGCTACTCTTGTCTTGGGAGCTCTGGTAGCATAGTGGCTAAGACACTTGCCTGCTAACCAGACGGCTGGCGGTTCAAACCCACCAGCCACTCCTCGGAAGGAAGATGGGGCAATCTACTTCCATAGTGATACTGCCTCAGCAACCCAAGGAGGGGTCACTATGAGTCGGGTCCGACTCGAAGGCACATAACAATGTTGTTGTTGTTGTTAAGTGCCATCGAGTCATTTCCGACTCAGAGTGACCCCATGCACAGCAGAACGAAACACTGCCTGATCCCACGCAAGCCCCACAATCCCTGCTATACTTGAGCCCATCATCGCAGCCACAGTGTCAATCCATCTTGTTGAAGGCCTCCCCCTCTTTCGTCGACCCTCCCCCCTACCATAACATAACAATAATCAGAGAATATTGCTGACTTAAGGGTTTTTTTTTTTTTTTTTTTTTTCAATTTTATTCTGATTTGGGTGAAAGTTTACATAGCAAATTCTCCTCCATTCAGCAGTTCACAAACACTTTTTCATGACATTGACTGCAATTAAAAACTTATGCTTGTCAAAAGACTTTATCAAAGGAGTAAAAAGAAACTACAGACTGGGAAAAATCTTCAGTTCAACATACCCAATATGGGCCTTATCTGAAAAATCTATAGAAAAGTTCAACAACTCAACAACCAAAAGACAAACAACCCAAGTATGAAATAGGCAAAGGATATGAACAGAACTTTTACCAGAGGACATTCAAGCAGACATGAAAATATGCTCACAATCATTAACCATTTGCTCTTGTTGTTATTTATTATGTGCTGTGAGTCCAACCTGACCCATAGCAACTCCTCCTTGGGTTTCCGAGGCAGTATCACTAAGGAAGTAAATTGCCCAACCTTCCTTCCAAGGAGTGGCTGGTGGGTTTGAACCTCCAGCCTTCTGGTTAGCAGTCAAGTGCCTTAGACACTATGCTATCAGTGCTCCCCATTAACTATTGTTGTTGTTGTTGTTGTTATATGCCATGGAGTTGGACCCGACTCATAGTGACCCCTCCTTGGGTTTCCGAGGCAGTATCACTAAGGAAGTAAATTGCCCAACCTTCCTTCCAAGGAGTGGCTGGTGGGTTTGAACCTCCAGCCTTCTGGTTAGCAGTCAAGTGCCTTAGACACTATGCTATCAGTGCTCCCCATTAACTATTGTTGTTGTTGTTGTTGTTATATGCCATGGAGTTGGACCCGACTCATAGTGACCCCTCCTTGGGTTTCCGAGGCAGTATCACTATGGAAGTAGATTGCCCGACCAAATCAAAACTACAAGAAGATATCATTTCACTGCAGCTAAAATAAAAGTGATTATTTTAATAAAAATAAAAAAGATAACAACAAATATTGACTACAATGTGGAGAGATTGGACCCTTATACATTGCTGGTGGCACTTTAAAATGGTAAAACCATTATGTTAAACTGTATGGTAATTACTCAAATAACTATAAATGAAACTATTCTATGATCCAACAATCCCATTCCTAGGCATTGCAGGCACAAAACAGTCCAGGTTCCATTTGAAGTTGCTCACAGAATCATAGACTCAGGTTGAGGCAAGGAAAAATTCTCAAAGGAAGATTAACCTTTTTCCAATACTACAATTCTATGGAAAACTTCTATTTTTTAACTTTGTTTTTATTCATACAATTCATGTGTAGTGGCCGATAAGTATTGTGGCTGTTTTTCATTTGCCAATAATGTCCACAAAAATATTTTATTCTGATGACATAAACTGCAAGGTTGCTATTAGACTAACAGGTTGCCTAAGGCACTTGACTGCTAACCAGAAGGCTAATGGTTCAAACCCACCAGCCACTCCCCAGAAAGAAGGTTGGGCAATCTACTTCTGTAGTGATCCTGCCTCAGAAACCCCAGGAGGGGTCACTATTAGTCGGGCCCAACTCGACAGCACATAACAACAACAACATGCCATTTTTTGTCCACCATAAAGAAATACGATTAGAATTCTAAACAAATAGGCTGTTAGGAAAGAATGTTTATTGCTGCTAAAGGTATAACTTCAGCTCCATCGAAGAGTTTGAATGACTGCAATCCCCTTTATTTATTTATTTATTCTTTACACTGGTGGTTTTTTAAAACAGCTGTTGAAGCTGTGTAGATCAATGTTGGAAAATTATGCTTGGGAGCACTCCACTTCAGGATTGAGCTGTGTCTCCAGGTCAACACAATAATAATAATGCTATCATCTCACTCTTTGGCTCAGCCGTGCCCAACTTCTTAAAAAAGCCACATCCCACTTGCACTAAATACAGGGAAAAGAAAACTTCCAAATCATCTTGACACCAAATTGCTCACCTTGTATGGCTCACCAAATCTGGATCTATTTGATCTTGGGTCTCCTTGCCAGCATTCTTACTCCCATTTTTTTGTTTTACCTTGGCCTCACATTTGACTTCAGACAGAACAGGGCTTGGGTTTCTCAGAGATTACTTATTGCAGAGCTTTATATAGTTCAGTAGTTCAGAACCTCCATCAAGATATGATCTTGTTCCTTAGTATGGGCTAATAGATCAGGAGAAAGGAAGTCAGTATGTTAGAATGGCAAATGAGATTGTTTCAGTAACAAACAACTCTTAAGCTGAATGGTTAAAAATAATGACTACATTTATTTTTTTTTCATTAATCTGCAATTTGGGAACATTGGAAAGGAGGGAACAGTGTCTCTGGTCTACTTGACATTAGCTCAGACACATAAAGCCATGGACATATTCCATACAGTTCAGCTTCTGGACATCAGAACAGGGTAGATATTGGTGGGGAGAGATACTAGAGGAGAAATTGCACAATATCTCTTAATGTCATCAATACAGAAAGGTTAGTTAAGCAAGCATAAACACAGAATAAACAGCTGAGTATGATATGATATGAAGACATTTTATGGAAAGTATTTAGCAGAGCATATGAAGGGCAAGGAATTATTAAAGGATATTTAGACAACTAGCAATAGATGGAAAAAAACCTCTCTGGGGTCAGCCTTGGAGAAGGGATGTCTCTATGACAAAAATTAAAGAGGGCCTGATTGATTTATTGTCATACCTGTAGAAGAAAACTTAGCCCTTAAATTGGCAACCAAATCAATTTCTGTTGAGTCAACTCTGACTCATGGTGTCAACATGGTTTTTGAACTAGAATTGTTCTCCATATGATTTTCAATGGCTGAATTTTTGAAAGTAGATCACCAGGTCTTTCTTCCAAGACACCTCTGTGTGGGCTCAAGAGTCCAATCTTTCAATTAATAGCTTCACCATGGAAGGGCTATATATATACTATATGTTATATTACTGCAGCTTTCAGTATGGATTACACATAAACATAAAGGAGACAAAAGTCCTCACAACTGGACTTATAAACAACATTATAATATATGGAGAAAAAATTGAAGGGATTTCATTATACTTGGATCTGCACTCAATGTCCATGGAAGCAGCAGTGAAAAATCAGACACCATATTGCACTGGACAAAAGACTAAAGTGTACCTGACCCAAGCCATGGTGTTTTCAATAGCTTCATATGCACATGAAAGCCAGACAATGGATATGGAAGATTAAAGAAGAATAGATGCATTTGAATTGTGGAGTTAGCCAAGAATATTGAAAATACCATGGACTGCCAGAAGTATGAACAAATAGGTATTAGAAGAAGTACAGCCAGACTGCTCATTAGACTTGAGAATGGGAGACTTCATCTCTTATACTTTGGTCATGTTGTCAGAAGGAATCAGTCCCAGGTGAAAGATATTATACTTTGTAAAGTCAAAGGTCAGTGAAGAAGGGGAAGACCCTCAACAAGATGGAGTGACACAGTGAATGAAGCAGTGGGCTCAAGCATAGCAATGATTATGAGGATGGTTCAGGACCAGACATTATGACATATGATTGTCTGATTTAAAAATGGTCAATTTCAGTTCACTAATCCCTACAATATCAAATTTATGTCTTCCTTTTCATTTTTGACATCTTTCAATTTTCCCACATTCATACTTGGTACTTTCTAAATTCCAGTTACTAATAGGCTTTCACAGTTGTTTCTTCAAAATGTGAGTTGTACCCCATCAGTAAATGGAGGTCTCAAAAGCTGTACTCCATCCACATTGTTAAGGTCAATGCTGCTTTGAAGAGGCAGCTTTCCTCATTGTATTCTGAGTGCCTTCCAACATGAGGGGCTCATCTTCCAGCACTATATCAGATAAGGTTTCAGGGATATTCATAAAGTTTCAGTAATATGCCAAACAACATCTCATTGTATTCATAAGGTTTTCTCTGGCCAATTTTTTGAGAAGAGGATGACCCCTTCCTTCTTCTCATTAGCTGTGGGAGTTCACAAACCATGCACTTAATATAAGCAAAGGAGTCTGAAGTGCTTCAAGTGAGTGCTGCTGAATCTTGACAAGACCTGAGGTGGATGAGCTCTAGAATCTACACATACTGGGGGTTTCACACAACCCAGATGTCAAATAGGGTGAGAAAAATACTTCAGATGAGCAAAACATGGAAACAGCTAACTCCCTGCCCAAAGTGAGACAGCATAGGAGATCTTGTACAGGGGCACCCATAAGATAAAGACACAAAATGCTCTCACCTCCACTTTAGGAAAGCCAAGCTGATCATTTATATCGGTATCTGTGGCTAGTGAACACATGCACACTGAGCTGTAGAGGCAAAGCCATCCCAAACTCTGTAAGGAAGTAAAGAAATCAACCTCAGGAGTACACTCAGGACCATACCCAAAACTTCAGAAGACAGAGAGAACTAGCACACCAGCAAAACCAGCCCCCTCAGGGAGAAATAGCCAGGATAAGTACCTGGAGACAGAATTCCTGACTCAGTACTAAAATAACCTAAGGGCAATTGTGCCCCCTATTGGTTCTTTGGAGACAATAGCAGAGTTAATCTAAGAATTAAAATTCCCATGAAAAACAAAATTTAGAATTTTAAAATATTAAAAACCTGTTATCAAAAAGTCCTATGTTCAACAGAAATTATTAAAAACACACAAAATCACAAGAGAAGAGGAACTAATAAAAAAGAAATCATGAAGAATAGGACGTTCTTTCTAAGGAAGCCAGGTTCATGAAAAAAATAAAATAATAATTCCAGAGAATGGTACTAAACATGTTTAAAGAAAACAAAAAGCACACAGAAAACAAATTAGCAGAACTCGGGATACAAATTGAGGAACAAAATGAAAAACACAATAAGGAAATTGAAAACCTCAAGAATGCACTCATTTCAATATTGTACTAGAGGTGCTAGCCAGAGCAATAAGGCAAGAAAGAGAAATAAAAAGTATCCAGATCAGAAAGGAAAAATTATATGTATTCAAAGATGACATGATGCTATATGTAGGAGTTTGGTTTTTCAATGCCTAAGGCATTTGACTGTTAACCAGAAGTTTGGTGGTTCAAATCCACCAGGCACTCCATGGAAGGCAATCTACCTCTACACATATCTACCACCTTGGAAAGCTATACATAAAAAAAAAAAAAAAAAAAGCAGAGGAAGGTTCTCTATACTTAACAGAAAGTTTTTTCAATGTGGTTCATATTTTATCAAAAACTCACTGCCGTTGAGTCATATCCAACACATAGTGACCTGTCCTTGGGTTTTTGAGGTGGTATCTCTATAAAAGTAGATTGTCCAATTTTCTGATGAGTGGCTGATGGGTTTAAACTGCCAGCCTTCTGGTTAACAGTCAAATGCCTCAGGTACTATGTCATCAGAGATCCTAAAGCTATACATAACCAGGAGATCCTAACGATTCCACAAGAAAACTGCTAGAAATAATAGAAGAATTTAGCAATATTGCCAGGTACAAGAGTAATGTCCAAAAATAAGCTGTATTATTTTATACTAAGAAGGATTATTTAAAAGAAAATGAAGAACATAATTTAATTTACAGTACCCTCTACATAGTAAAATACCTAGGAATAAACCTAATAAGGGAGATAAAAGACTGACAAAATGAAAATTTTAAAATACGCCTATAAGAGATTCAAAAGAGCCTACATAAATGGAAAGGCATTCCTTGTTTATGGATTGAAAGACTTAATATAGTGAACATGACAATTCTACCTAAAGTGAACTACAGATACAATGCAATCCAGATGCAAATCCCAACAACTTTCTTTACTGAAATGGAAAAAAAAAAAACTAATGATCAACTTCAAATGGAAGTGAGTCAAACCAAAATCCAAACCCACTGCTATTGAGTTGATTCTGACTCATAGCAAATCTATTGGACAATACAACTTCCCCTTTGGGTTTCCACAGCTGTAAATCTTTACAAAAGCAGACTGCCTCATTTTTTCTCCTGTGCACTGTCTAGAGGGTTTGAACCACTGACCTTTTAATTAGCAACCAAATGTTTTAACCACTACATTACTAGAGCTTCTTATGGAAAAGAAATGTACCCTGAATATACAAAGCAATGTTGGAGAAGAAGACCAAAGAAGGAAGCATCACACTTCCTGATATTGAAACATACTATATAGTCATTGTAAACAAAATCAAAATAGCCTAGTATTGGCTCAATAATAGAAAAATAGACCAGTGGAATAAAATTGAAAACTCAGAAACTTCAGCCATCTATGAACAATTGATTTTTGGCAAGAGGTAAGAGTCCATTCAATAGATTAGAAATAATCACTAATAAATGGTGTGGTAAGGGATGGATCCAAGAAGATGTATACACTACCCAGACCCTCTACAACAAAGACTTGAGAAACCAAATGAAATAAATATGGATGACAATGCTAGAATCCTGATCTTCCAATGAAAAGATAAAGAAGTAGAACAAAGACTATTAGAACAAGACAGTGAGTGAAAACAACAAAGAAGGAGTGGTGCCAACCGGCCCTACACAGTGCATCCATTTTGAATTATTGCAAGCAGCATTCCAATTGATCCAAGAATCAGAAAACATTCTCCACTCACCCAAGACTGCTCTGTCACCCACACCAGTGACTTACATGACAACCAGAGAATTAAGAGTCAGTAATCCTACCCAGCCATTCTTGTTGCACCTATTGAGTGAACACTACAACCTGATCCACAACCACTGCATCAACAACAGGCAGCAGCCAACACTCACCCAGCCTACCCTCAGTTACTCTATGTGACCAGTGATCAGAGATCCATACTCACATTCCCACCAACTACCAAATCTACCCAAGGACAGGTGATGAGTGTCCCAGTGATGCAAAATAAGCAATGAGAGCATCACACCCACCCCATTGCTGAAATAGATTAAAATAAAACAAAAATCAGGGTGAAGTAAATCATCATATAATCCACAAATTATTACAGTAACACCACAATGACTCAGAGAAAACACAACTTCAAATCGCACACACAAAGGAAAGGTGGCACAAGCAAGTAATCAAAATACAGGGCCAGAAAATATTCTTGAAGAAGAATTGGTATTGGAACTACCTGAAAAAAATTGAGAAAAATTATATTTAGGACCTTTCACCAGATTAATAGAGGTCAAGGGAAACAAAGCTAACACCAAGTATATTTCCTTGAAATAGAAAACATCACTGTGGAGACTCTAGAGGAATTCAGGAAAACAATAAAAGGAAAAAATATGCAAAATCAAAAAAAATTAGAAACCATATAAAAATAATAAAGAGAAATCAAGATGATTGACACTGAATTTTAGACATAGATAACATATTTGAAGGGCAAAGACTAGAATTAAATCAGTGGAAGGCAGCATTAGTGAAATTCAAGACAAATTTATTTATTTATTTATTTACTTATTTATTTTCCCCTCAGGTCACCATATACCAGCTATCATTCTCCAAAGGATAGATTTCAAATATTCTGTGCCAATCAACTATCAGTTAATGATTAAGACAAATTTCTTAATACTACTCTGTTATAGGAAAAATCAGAAAAAAAACCTGAATAAAGCCTAAGAATTATATTGTACACCATCAAGAGGAATAGCTTACATGTGATGAGAATTCCAGAACAGAAACACACATAGAAAATATTGCTGAAAATTTGTTGGAAGAAAATTTCTCTACTATCATGAAAGATGAGAAGATGCACACTCAAGAAGCTCAATGAACCCCTAATTGTCTAGACTCTGACAGAAAATCACTAATATATACCATAATCGATAATTCCAAATCCAAAAACAAAGAAAGAATTCTCAAAGCAGCTTAGGAAAAATAAGAAGTCACATACAAAGAACAAGACCAAGCTGATTTCTCAGCAGAAACCATGCAGGCAAGAAGGCAATGAGAAGACATATACAAAATCCTGAAAGAAAAAAGAATGCCAACTAATAATTATATGGGAGCTCTGGGGGCATAGTGCCAAAGGCACTTGACTGCTAACCAGAAGGCTGGTGGTTCAAACCCACCAGCCACTTCTCAGAAGAAAAGTTGAACAAACTACTTCTATAGTGATACTGCCTCAGAAACCCAAGGAAAAGTCTCTATGAGTTGGATCTGACTTGATGGCAAACACAACAACAACAACATCAATAATTATGTACCCAAAAAAATTATTCCTTAAGTACAATAGTAAAATTAGCAATTTCCAGATAAACAATAATAAGAGAATTTGCAAAAAACAGATCATGCTTGCAAGAAATGCTAAAGGGAATCCTTCAGGCAGAGAAACAAAAATGGCTGACCATAATCTGAGATAAGGATATCATCAGGAAATAAATCCATAGTTAAAATCAACAACAAAAAAAATAAACCTACATGACAGAAAATAGGGAAATAGGGAACCAGATGGGTCAATTTGTAAATGATGACAACTACAAAGCAAAAAAGAAGGAATAAATGGTATAGTTAAAGAACTCCCAAATGCAGAGGAAATCAAGATGATATGAAGATAGAATGGATGGTTTTAAACTTGGAAAAACAATATTAAATTACAGGGTACTCTCAAAGAAAAGTAATAAACCTTCTCACCAAAATAAAAATGAAGAATATAAGATTCAGTAAATAGTAAAACAAAAGCAATGGAGGAAATGGTAAGAAAACCCATAAACAAAAAGAACTGAGCACAGAAAACAAAGAAACCATAAGAATGATTAAAAAAAAAAAAAAAGGAAAAAAAAAGTTGAATAAATTAAAACAGCAAAATAGCAGCAGTAAATTCATACTAATTGATAATTACATTGAATGTAAATTGACTAAATGTACCAGTTAAGAAATAGGGAGAAGCTGAATGGGTTAGAAAACATGAACCCATTAATATGCTGCCTAAACGAGACAAACTTTAGGCAAAAATGAGCATAAGGAAAAAGGAAGGACATTATAAAATGATTAAGGGTTCAATTAAACAAAAGGATATAACCAAAATAAATACTTGTGCAGCCAATGAAAGAGCCCCGAAACACATGAATTAAATTTTAAAAGAATTGAAAGGAGAAGTAGACAACTTCACAATAATAATAGGAGATTTTAATACACCATTTTCAATGGAGGACAGATACAACTAGAAAGAAACTCAACAAAGATATAGAAAAGGCCTGAAATCTTCTGAATAAAACATTTGTTATTCTACAAAATAAGGTTCAATAAATTTAAACATCATGATACTAGGGACCATCTTTTCAGATTACAATACTATAAAATTAGAAATCAACAGTAGAAGGTAAAGTAAAAAATGTCAAATACATGGAAACATAATAATACCCTGCCTAAAAACTACTGGGTAACAGAATTTTTTTTTTTTTTAATAAAGCACATAAAAACTTACTTGGATCAAATAAGAATGAAAACACAATATACAAAACCTTTGGAATACAGTAAAAGAAAGGCTCAGAGGACAGTTTAAACCAATAACTGCACACATCAAAAAAGAAGAACCAAAATCAACACCTTAACCTAATGTCCCCAGAAATGAGGAAAAGAACAACAAAAAAAGCCTACAGTCATCAAAAAAAAAAAAAGACCTCACTGCATACCAGAAGAAAGGAAATAATAAAGTTTGTTGTTGTTAAATGCTATTGAGTTGTCTCTGATCCATAGCGATTCCATGTACAGCAGAACGAAACACTGCCCAGTCCTGTGCCAACCCCAACAATCATTGCTATATCTGAGATCATCATTGCCACCACTGTGTCAATCCATCTTGTTGGGGGCCTTTCCCTTTTTTATTGACCTTCCACTTTACCAAGCATGATATCCTTTTCTAGGTATGGTCCCTTCTTACAACACAACCAAAGTAGGTGATATGAAGTCTGTCCATTCTCACTTCTGAGGAGCCTTCCAGCTGCACCTCCTCCAGGACAAACCAAACCACAAACACAGTGCCATTGTCTGGTTGGACCCAACTCATAGCGACCACTCCTTGAGTTTCTGAGGTGGTATCACTATGGAAGTAGATTGTCCAACCTTCCCTCCAAGGAGTGGCTGGTGGGTTTGAACCACCAGCCTTCTGGTTAACAGTCAAATACCTTAGGTGCTACACCATCGGAGCTCCCCCTCCTCCAGGGGGAGCTTAATTCTTTTAGCAGCTCATGTACTTTCAGTATTCTTTGCCAACACCAGAACTCAAAAGCATCAACTCTTCTTTGGTCTTCCTTATTCATTGTCCAGCTCTCACATGCATATGAGGCGATTTCAAATACCACAGCTTCTATCAGGTGAATCTCAGTCTTCAAGGAAGCATCTTTGCTCTTCAGCACTTGAAAGAAGTCTTTTGCAGCAGATTTGGCCAATGCTATATAATGCCTAATATCTTGACTTCCATTGAGGTTGATTTTAGAATCAAGTAATATGAAGTCTTTAATAACATGAATCTTTTCTCCATTTATTGTGATGCTGCTTATTGGTCCTGTTATGAGGGTTTTTGTTTTCTTTATATTGAGGTGTAATCCATATTTCAGACTGTAGTCTTCAATCTTCATCAGTAAGTGTTTCAAGTCACCCTCACTGACAGTGAGCAAATTTGTGTCATCTACATAATGCAGGTTGTTAATGATTCTTCCTCCAATTCTGATGCCACATTCTTCTTCATTATAGTCCAACTTCTCTGATTATTTATTCAGCATACAGACTGAATAAGTATGGTTAAATGATACAACCCTGATGCACACAATTCTTGATTTTAAACCATGCAGTGTCCCCTTGTTCTGTTCAAACAGCAGTCTCCTGGTCTATGTACAAGTTCCTCATGAGAACAATTAAGTGTTCTGTAAATCCCATTCTTTTCAATGTTATCCATAATTTGTTATGATCCACAGAACCAAATGCTTTCGCCTATTCAATAAAATACAAGTAAACATCTTTCTGGTATTCTTTGCTTTGAGCCAAGATCCATTGACATCAGCAATGATACCCCTCATTCCATGTCCTCTTTTGAATCTAGCTTGCATTTCTGGAAGTTCTCTGTCCATATACTGCTGAAACTGTTCTTGAATTATCTTCAGTAAGATTTTTCTTGAGTGCAATATTAATGATATTGTTAGATAATCTCCATGTTCTGTGGGATCACATTTCTTTGGAATGGGTACAAATACGGATCTCTTCTAGTCAGTTGGCCAGGTTGTTTTCTTTCAAATTTTATGGCATAGCTGTGTGAGTGTCTCTAGTATGGCATCCATTTGTTGATACATCTCAATGGGTATCCTGTCAATTGCTGGAACCTTGTTTTCTGCCACTTCCTTCAGTGCAGCTTTGATCTATTCCTTCAGTGCCATTAGTTCTTGATAATATGCCACCTCCTGAAATGGATGAACATCAACTGACTCCTTTTGGTACAGAGACTCCGTGTATTCTTTCCATCTTCTTTTTTTAATGTTTCCTGTGTCATTCAATATATTCCCCATAGAATCTTTCAATATTGCAACTCGAAGCTTATTTTTTTTTTCCTCAGTTTTTTCAGCTTGAGAAATGCTGAGCATGTTCTTCCCTTTTGGCTTTCCAACTGCACATCTTTACACTTCATTATAGTAATTGACTTTGCCTCCTTGAGCTGGGAGCTCTGGTGGCATAATACCTAAGGCATTTGACTGCTAACCAGAAGGCTGGTGGTTCAAATTCACCAGCCACTCCTGGGAAGGTAGATTGGTCAATCTACTTTCATAAATATACTGCCTCAGAAACTCAAGGAGGGGTCACTATGAGTCAGATCTGACTCGACAGCAGTGTGTTTTTTCTCAAGCTGTTCTTTAGAATCTTCTGTTCAACTCTCGTATCTTGTCATTTCTTCCACTTGTTTTAGTTATTGTCCATTCAAGGGAAAGCTTCAGAGTCTCTTCTGATGTCCATTTTGGTCTTTTCTTCCTTTCCCGTCTTTTTAATGACCTTTTGCTTTCTTCATGGATGATGTTCTTGAGGTCATCCCACAGTTCCTCTGGTTTTTGGTCACTGGTGTTCAATGCATCAAATCTATTCTTTAGATAATCTCTAAATTCAGGAGGGATATAATCAAGATTGTATTTTGCCTCTCCTGGACTTGTTTTAATTATCTTCAACTTCAACTTCAACTTGCATATGAGTAATTGATTGTCTATTCCACAATCAGCTCCTGGCCTTGTTTGGGCTGAAAATATTGAGCTTCTCTATCACCTCTTGCCACAGATGTAGTCAATCTGATTCCTGTGTATTCCATCTGGTGAAGTCCACATGTATACCTGCCATTTGTGTTGTTGGAAAAAGGTATTTGCAAAGAATAAGTCACTGGTCTTGCAAAATTCTATCATGCAATCTCCAGTGTCATTTCTATCTCCAAGGCCGCATTTTCCAACTACTGGTGATTCTTCTTTGTTTCTAGTTTTTGCAATCCAGTCACCAATGATAATCAGCACAGGTTGATTGCATGTTCGGTCAATTTCAGACTGCAGAAGTTGATAAAAATTTTCAATTTCCTCATCTTTGGCTTTGGTGGTTGGTGCATAGATTTGAGTAATGGCTGTATTAACTGCCCTTCCATGTAGGTGCATGCATATTATTCTATCACTGACAGCATTGTATTTCAGGACAGATCTTGAAACATTCTTTGTGATGATGAGTGTCATGCTATTCCTCTTCAACTCGTCACTCCCAGCACAGTAGATCATATGGTTATCTGATTCAAAAATGGCCAAAATTGGTCCATTTCAGTTCACTAATGCCTAGGATAGGAGCTCTCGTAACATAGTGCCTAAGGCACTTGACTGCTAACCAGAAGGCTGGTGGTTCAAACCC
>NW_006921750.1:7604133-7609324 GCF_000298275.1 Orycteropus afer afer
TTGAACCACCAGCCATCTGGTTAGCAGGCAAGTGTCTTAGCCACTATGCTACCAGAGCTCCTTGTTCTGCTAGTGCATGGTATTTTCAGCATTCATTGCCAATACCACAATTCAAAAGCACCATTGTCCTGCTTTCATATGCATATGAGGCTTTTGAAAATATCATGACTTGGGTTAGCCACACCTCATGCTCCTTAACATCTTAAGGGGTCTTTTGCAGCAGATTTGTCCAGTGTAATATGTCTGATTTCTTTACTGCTGTAACCATGGGAACTGATTATGGATACAAGTAAAACAAAATCCCTTTTCTCCATTTATCTTCATATTGCTCAGCTGTGAGGATTTTAGTTTTCTTTATATTGAAGTATAATCCATAATGAGGATTGTAATGTTTGATCTGCATCAATAAGTCCTTCAAGTCATCCTCACTTTCAGCAAGAAAGGTTGGGTCATCTGTATATCACAGTTTGTCAATGTTGTTTTTGGTTTTTGCCATTGAGTCGGACCCAACTCTTAGCGATCCCTCCTTGGGTTTCCAAGGCAGTATCACTATGGAAGCAGATTGCCTAACCTTCCTTCCAAGGAGTAGCAATGGGTTTGAACTGTCAGTCTTCTGGTTAGCACTCAAGTACCTTAGGCGCTATGCTACCAGAGAGTCTTCCTCTAAACCTGATGCTGTGTAATTTTTCATATACTCCAGCTTCTCAGATTCTTTTCTCAGCATACAGATTGAATAAATATGGTAAAAAAATAAATAAAATAAAACTCTGACACATATCCTTCCTGATTTTAAACAATGCAGTATCCCTTGTTCTATTTGAATGACAGCATAATGATTTTTGTACAGGTTTTTATGAGCATTTGTTGTGGGTGGTGTTAGGTGTCATTGAGACAGTTCCATGTGCAAGGGAAGGAAACACAGCCCAGTTCTGCACCATTCTCACAATTCTTGTTATATTTGAGCCCATTGTTGCAGCCACTGTTCCAGTCCATCTTGTTGAGGGTCTTCCCCTTTTTCACTGACCCTCCACTCTACCAAGCATGATATACTTTTCCAGGGAATGGTCCCTTCTGACAACATGCCAAAGTAGGTGAGACAAATTCTGGCCCTTCTTGCTTTCAAGGAACATTATGACTGCACTTCTTCCTGGACAGACTAGTTCATTCTTTTGGTAGTCCATGGTATTTTCAGTGCTCTTCCCCAAGACCACAATTCAAAGGCATCAACACTTCTTTGGTCTTCCTTGTTTAGTGTCCAACTTTCACATGCATATGAGGGCAATTGAAAATACCATGGCTCATGTTAGGCACACCTTAATATTCAAAGTGACATCTTTTCTTCTTAATAATTTAAAGAGATCTTTTGCAGCAGATTTGTGCAGTGCAATATGACATTTGATTTCTTGACTGCTGCTTCCATGAGTGTTGAGTGTGGACCCAAGTAAAATGAAATCCCTGAAAACTTCAATATTTTCTCCAGTTCTGAGGACTTTTCTTTTCTTATATTAAGGTGTAATCCATACTAAAGTCTTTGACCTTCATCAGTAAGTGCTTCAAGTCTTCTTCACTTCAGCAAGCAAAGTTGTGTCATCTGCATGTTAAGGTTGTTTATGAGTCTTTCTCAATCCTGATGCTGTGCTCTTCCTCATATAGTCCAGGTTCTTGAATTCTTTGATCATGTAGATTGAATAAGTATGATGAAAGGATAGAACCCTGACACACCTCCTGCATGGCTTAAAGTGATGCAGTATCCCCTTGTTCTGCTTGAACGATAGCCTCTTGGTCTATTTACAAGTTGCTCATGAGCATAACTAAGTGTTCTAGAATTCCCATTCTTCATAATGTTATCCATAATTTTTATGATCCACAGTCAAATGTTTTTGCATAGTCAATAAAACATAAGTAAACATTTTTTTTTCTGATATTCTCTGATTTCAGCCAATATCCATCAGACATCTGCAATGATATCCCTCATTTCACATCCTCTTCTGAATCCAGTTTGCATTTTTGGAAGTTTTCTGTCAAGATACTGCTGCAACCACTTTTTAATTATTTTCAAGGAGGTTTTACTTGTGTGTGATATTAATGACATTATTCTATAAATTACACATTCTGTTGGATCACCTTTGTTGGGAATGGACACAAATATGGATCTCTTCTTGTCAGTTGGGCAGGTAGCTGCCTTCCAAATTTTTTTTTGCCAAAGATGGGTAAGTACTTCCAGTGTGGCATCCAGTTGTTGAAATACCTCAATGGCTATTCTATTGATTCCTGAAGTCTTGTTTTTCTCCAATTCCTTCAGTGCAGACTCAACTTCTTCCTTCAGTACCATTGAATCGTGATCATATGCCACCTCCTAAAGTGGTTGAATACTGACAAATTCTTTTTGGTCCAGTGACTGTGTGTATTCCCTCCATCTTCTTTTGATGATTCCTGCATCATTCAATATTATGTCCATAGAATCCCTCAATATTGTAACTTGAGGCTTGAATTTTTTATTCAGTTCTTTCCACTTGAGAAATAATGCGTATGTGCTTCCCTTTTGGTTTTCTAACTCCAGGTTTTTGCACATGTCATTATAATAATTGGCATTGTCTTCTTGAGCTGCTCTTTGAAATCTTCCATTCAGCTCTTTTATCTTGTCAATTTTTCCATTTTCTTTAGCTACTCTGCATTCAAGGGCAAGTTTCAGAGTCTCTTCTAACATCCATTTTGGTCTTTTCTTCCTTTCCTGTCTTTTAAATTACCTTTTTCTTTCTTCACATGTAATATTTTTGAGGTCATCCCATAATTACTCTAGCTTTTGTTCATTGGTGTGCAGTGCATCAAATCTATTCTTTAGATGGTCTCTAAATTCAAGAGGGATATAATCAAGGTCATATTTTGGCTCTCATGGACTTGTTTTAATTGTTTTCAGCTTCAATTTGAATTTGCATATGAGCATTCGATTTTCAGGAGCTCTGGTAGCATAGTGACTAAGGCACTTCACTGCTAACCAGAAGGCTGGTGGTTCAAATCCACCAGCCACTCCTCGGAAGGAAGGTTGGGCAATCCTACTTCTGTAGTGATACTGCCTCGGAAACCCAAGGAGGGGTTGTTATGAGTTGGGGCTGACTCGACGGCAAATAACAACAACAACAACATTTGATTTTCTGTTCCACAGTCATCTACTGGCCTTGCTTTGTCTGAAGATATTGAGCTTCTCCATTGCCACTTTCCACAGATGTAATCAATCTGATTCCTTTCTATTCTGTATGGGTACATCCACAAGTATAGCTACCATGTATGTTTTCCAAAAAAAGTATTTGCAATGAATTACTCATTGGTCTTGTAAAATCCTATCATGAGATCTCTGACATCATTTCTATCACCATGGCCATATTTTCCAACTACTGAAGATTTTTCTTTGTTTCCAACTTTTGCATCCCAATCACCAGTAGTAATTAATACATCTTCATTGCATGTTTGGTAAATTTTAGTTTGCAGAAGTTAGTAAACATCTTCAATGTTTTTTATCTTTGGCTTTAGAGTTTGGCACATAAATTTGAATAATTGAGTAGTAACTGGTCTTCCTTTAGGCTTATTGATATTATCCCATCACTGAAAGTTTTGTGCTCCAGGACAAATCTTGAAACATTCTTTTTGATGATGAATGCTCTGCCAATCTGTCATTCTCAGCAAAGAAGATCATATGATTGTCTGATTCAAAATGACCAAATCCAGTCCATTTAATTTCACTAATGCCTAGGATATAAATATTTATATGTTCCATTTCATGAGCATAATTCAGTGTAATAAACCTTTGCAAAGATGCAAATCAAAACAATAATGAGATATCATGTCGCTCCAGTAGTAATAGTAACATTTTAAATAACAGAAAACAACAAATGCTTGTGAGGGTATGGAGCAACTGGAACCCATATACACTGCTGGTGGGAGTGTGAAGCACTACAATGACTGTGCAAAATTGTATGGTGTTTCCTTAAAAAGTTGGAAATAGAAAAACTATATGATCCAGCAGCTTACTACTAAGTATACATTCTAAAGAAATAACATTTGAAACACAATTAGATATATGCACACTCATTCATCAAAACACTGTTCACAATAGGAAAAAGATGGAAAGAACATAAATACCTATCAATATATGAACGTGTAAATAAATAAAAGTACATACATACAATGGACCACTACATTTCATTAAAGAGTAATGATGAATCTGTGAAACACTTCATAACAAGGATGCATCTGGATGGCATTATGCTGAATGAAATTAGTAAATCACAAAAAGAAAATATTGTATGAGACCAATGCAATAAAAAAAAATAAATGAAAGTATTTTACACAGAAAGAAATATTATTTTGAGTTATCAGAGGTGGGAAGGAAGGGAATGGTAAATGACTAATTAGAGGGTAGATATATATTTACTTTGGGGAAGAAAGACAATATACAATAACAGGGAGGTAAGCACAAAATTATCAAGTCAAAGGAACGTCCCAGTAGGAACATAAGAGTTAAAGACAACAAAAATAAATACTATTACATAAACAGTCCTACAATAACAGTAATACAAATAATCTACAATTGGATACATAGACATGCAAGCTGAACACATGTGGGAAGGTGACTAGGAATATACCCATGAATATATAAAGAAATATTTCTACATATGTATATATATATGTGTTGCACACATATCCATGAATATAGCAGAGCACATTCATATCAGGGTCAAAGTTATGAAGCCATCTTAGCCATACCTTAACAACTGGAGAAAATGAGTTTCTGGGTCTAAGGGCCCAGGACCATAGACTCTGGGGATATCAGATTTGGCATAATGTAATGCAAAAAGACAATGTTCTACATCCTGCTTTGGTGAATAGTGACTGAGGTCTTAAAAGCTTTTGAGTGGACATCTAAGGTACAATTTTGGTCAAAGAATACTGAAGAGTATCAAAGGTGCATGTAAAGAGTTTGTGCAAAGGACTAATAAACAATTCAAATCTCAGTCTCCACAACTCTGAGACCAAAATAACTAGATGGCTCTTGGTTACCACTGCCAATTGCTCTGAAAATGGTCATAATAGAAGGTCCTGGATAGAATGGAGAAAAACATGGAAAAAAACTAAAAATTATTAAAAAAGATTAGGCTTACCAGTCTGATAGTGACTTGTGGAACTGCCAAGACCA
>NW_006921750.1:7609630-7611243 GCF_000298275.1 Orycteropus afer afer
GCACACAACAACAACAACATAAGGTAAACAATAACACCAGGGAAGTATGAATTTCTTAGAAAAATAAATCATGTGAGACAAAAAAGGGAAGCATTAACCCAAGGATAGAGCCCAGTAGGCAGGAAGGGATAGGAAAGAAGGATGAAAGAAAACAGTAAACACCAAAGAAGTGGGAAGAATACTGTTATACTATGGAGATTGCAATCAGGGCCACAAAACAAAATGTGTATGAATTACAGAATAGAAAACCAACTTTGCTCTGCAAACTTTTGCCCAAGTCACAATAAAAAGTTTTAAAAAGTAAAATAAGGACTTCCAGTAAGATAGTGAAACAGACAGGCAAGCCACACAGGCCTTCTTCAACAAAGAAAAGAGAAACAAATTGACACAGATAGAGAAGATACTCCTGGAACCCTGGCCTTTGAAATGAAGGATATAGAAGTGGGTTAAATACCAACTACTAGTGTCTAAGGCATTTGACTGCAAACCAGAAGCCTGGTTGTTCAAATCCATCAGCCATTCCTTGGAAAGAAGTTTGGGCAATCTACTTCTTTAGTGATATCACCTCGGAAACCCAAGTAGGCATAGCTATGAGTTGGATCTGACTCGATGACTGTTATTGTTGTTGCTTGCCATGGAGTCATCTCCAACTCATAACGACCACTCCTTGGGTTTCTGAGGCAGTATCACTATGGAAGTAGATTGCCCAATCCTCCTTCTGAGGAGTGGCTGGTGGGTTTGAACCATCAACTTTCTGGTTAGTATTCAAGTGCCTTGACTTGACAGCAGTGAGTGGGCTTTTTGGTTTAGTAGAAGAACCTGAAGGAAAACAGTGAATAAAGAGACAAACAGGGATGTGGGCTGTAAGCTATTGTGATGACACAGACAGTTTGAATATTTCCAAGTGGTGTTAAGATATCAGAATGTAAATATTGGTCCTGTTCACCAAGGGCTGCATGGAAAACTGCACTGGTGGCTGATGACTAAGAAGGGAAACAGCAAAGGAGATAAACTGAACTGTGAACTTTCGGTTGTCCCATAGGCACAACCATTTTGAATATTTACAAGGGTTGTGGCCATTTTGGATATTCAAAGTACCAGCATTCCAATTCTGATCACAGGGACCTAAGAATAGGCTCTGTTTGCTGAAGAACAAGGGCAACTACACTGGAGGCTGACGACTGGGAAACTTCAATATTCCCTTTCTTACACTTATATCCCACACCCTCTTAGTGAATGGAGGTGTAACCATCCCACACCTCCATCCACCTTCCGCATTGGAAGAATTCAATACTAGTCAGTGTTCTCTGATGGAGCCTTGGTACACTGCCCTGCTCATGTCAGATTTATTTTCTTGTTTTTAAATTATTGTTTTTTTCATCTTCTTTATTTTTAGTCTTTCTTTTTCCTTTCCTAGATACTATTTTTTGTTTTTCCTCTCCTTCCTTTTCCTAGTACTCATGTTTATTCTTTCTTGTAGTTCTTGTCATCCCTTGTTTTTCTTCATGCATTTTTCTCATTTTTTAAAAAAATTATTCTTTTATTCTAGCTCTTTTTTCCTTATTCTTCCTTCCTCACATATTGTGGGGGTTTCTTTTCTCCTTTTCTATGTA
>NW_006921750.1:7611386-7618036 GCF_000298275.1 Orycteropus afer afer
TATATATATATGTATAATTATTGTTGTTTTTGTTTAACTGACTGGGAGACAGTAACAGACCCTATATGACCCAATGTAACTCGTATCTCCAGCAGCCCCACCTATAGAGTGAGAGCCATCACTTGCTTCTGCATCAACTGGCCAACAATACATGACAGCCAATATGCACCTCACTCACACTTAACTGCTCTTCACAAACAGGTAACAGAGATCTGTACATCCACTCTCATTCTCTATCACACTCACCAATCAATAGGTGGTAGGTGGATAAGTGCTGCCAACTAAAGAATAGAGGAACACAGTACTCTGCATACTCAGCTATTTCTTTTTTCCCCCTTTAATTTTACTGTGCTTTGGGTGCAAATTTACAGAGCAAAATTTATTTTACATTCAACAGTTCATGCATATTTGATTTCATGGCCTGGTTACCATCCTCAACCATAACAAACTCTCCTCCTCTTCTGTCCCTGTGACTATCCCATCACTGTGCCCTTCTTAACTACACTCCTGTCTGTCCAGCTTTCCCTCTATGTGAATGCTGCCCCTCTATTGCTCCATGGCCAATTGCTCTAAAGGGTGTATTTCCCTTGAATAGGTAGGTTCATTACCTTGGGGTAGTTGCTCTGTTGGACTGAGAGCCAATTTGTAGGAATAGTCCAATTCTAGGCCCAAAGGGTAACCTGGGGCCACAGTCTTTGGGGTTCCACCAGGCTCTATCTGACCAGTAATTTTGGTCATTTTTGTGTTTTGCAATTTTTTTCCACATTTTTCCTCTCATTCTATCCAAGATTTCCAGGTTTGGTGCTTTTATGAGCAGTTGGTATTGGTATCTGGGCACCATCTATTTCTTCTGGTTTCAGGGTCCATCATATCCTTAGACTAATTATTTCTAGATGCCTTTGATTTTCTTCATTCTCTTTTGCTTCAGATGAGAGGAGACAAATAGTTGCATCTTAGGTGGTGACTCAACAGATTTTAAGACCCAATCACTACTTACCAAACTAGGTTGTAAAACAAGATTTTTATGTATTATGTTGTGCAAATTGAGCTTGGTGTCACCCAAGACGATGGTAACAAGTTGGCAAGCCTGGTGATTCTCTCTCTCAAGGTGTATAGCTGTCTCTGAGAGGTTACTCCAACTCTATCTTCTGTTACTTCTGTAATGTGTGTGTCTAGTTTTGTAGAACAGGTACATATGTGTGATAGTTGGAGCTGTGTGTCAACTTGGCTGGACTACAATTCTGTGTGGTTTGAGCTGTTGTAGTGTGGTTGTTCCCATAATGAGATCAGATGACTATGTTTTGAGCAGCCAATCTGTTGAAAGGGAGTTTCCTTAGGGTGTGGCCTGCTTCCAGTATACCTGTGGGTGTTCTGGGAGAGGAGACATTCTTCTGTGGACCGGGATACTGTTGTGCTGCTTACAACTGTCCATGAGTGAAAAATCCACCATTTGGCCTGGAGATCTTGGATTCATCATTCATTGAGGTCAACAGCCAGTGTGTTGCCTGCCACCTCTGAGCTCCTCAGTCCCTGTGGCTGCAAGAATTGGGAAAAGACTCCAACTCCAGCTTGACATTTGATCCAGGAACTTTGGACTTGCCAGCTTCTATGTGTGTGAGCCATTTTCCTAAGAGAAATCTCTCTCTCTCTCTCTCTCTCTCTCTCTCTCCATTCCTTCTCTCTCTCTCTCTCTCTCTCTCTCTCTCTCTCTCTATATATATATATATATATATATATATATATATATATATATATATAAGCTTTACTGCCTTTGTTTCTCTAGAGAACCCAGTCTAACACATTTGGTACCGAGTGATTCTAGAAAAACAAAATCATAAGGATGGGCTTCCTAAATTGGTTCTCCAGTTTGATTAATCTTAAAGACACTGGTGACCCTGCCTCTGTCAGTAAAGAGGGCCTTGCTAATCCATGGCATGAGGTGGCAATATTAATATGTGAAATAGCACCACCAGTAGATCAAGTACTTGTGAAAAGTGATGCTCTGGGTGCTCAGATATTTGATACTTTTCTGCAATTTTTTCACCATGAGGAGTATAAGGAAGCTGGTTGGTCGGTAATCCTTACAATAGACAAAGTGGGGAAAGAGCGAGATGAGCTCAGAGCTGCTGAGTCTCAGTTTAAGTGCTGCATAAAAGACCTCAGTGCTTCAAGTTGTACTCTGAAGGAATGTCTTATATCTTTTAGTAACAGAGCAGATATTGCTGAAAACCAAACCCAGAGTCTTATTTTAAGGGTGGCTGAAATACAATGCCAATTAAATTGCCAACCCAGAATTGTGTCTGAAGTTAAAGTGAGGGTATTGATTGGGAAAAAAATGAGATCCTGAAACCTGGAATGGTGACATATGGGCAGAAGACAGTCAGGAAGATCAAGATACAGAGCCTGTAAATTCTGTTGAATCTCTCCCATCTGAAGGGATTACTGTAAGCCATTATCCCCTCCACCTCAGTTTGATGGGATTAGCCCAACTGTTCCTGTTAAATCATTACCTGGGACAGAGGTCATGGAAGTCATTGCTGAATGTTCTCAGGGACTGCCCCAACCACCCATTGTTGCTGCTAAACCTATAACTATGTTCTCAGGGACTGCCCCAACCACCCATTGTTGCTGCTAAAACTATAAACTATGTTTCAGCTCAAGAGCTTAGGAAAGGATCTAATAGTTTATTTGGTTGTCTTACTGAAGTATGGATTATGCAGTGGCTGACCTTAAGTCAAGTTTAAGTACCAGGCCTGCCTTGGTGTAATGTAGAAAAAGGTATCCTGAGGCTTAGGGAAATTGGCCTGTTAGAATGGATTTATCAGAATAGACCCCTAGAGCCAGAAATGGAGAATCCAGAAGACATGCCTTTTACCATTACAGTGAGGAATAAATTTGTGAAGGGAGCTCCAGCATCTTTGAAGACTGCTGTGATTGCTATTTTATGTAAACCTGATTTGACAGTGGTAACTGCCCTAATTGAACTAAGATACTTAACTATGATGGGGCTGATTGGACCCCATGGTAGTAGGGGCCAAGTGGCAGCAGTTAATTGACAAAGGCAAGGTGGGCACGGTTACCATAATGGACAGCAGAGTTGGAACAGTAATCAGAATAATCTGACACATGTGGAATTATGGCATTGGCTACTTGCTCATGGTGTTCCTAGTAATGAAATACATGGAAAGCCTACTAAATATTTACTTGATCTGTATAGACAGAAGACTTCTAGGTCACATGAATAGCAACCTAGATTGAATCACCAGAATACAGAGTCATGACCTCTTAATCAATTCCCAGACTTGGATCAGTTTACAGACCCACAACCCCTTGAATGAAGGGAAGGCCAGGTTCCTTTGAGGAAGGACCCCACTACATTGCTAAAAATCTATAATGTCAATCTTTCTCCCAGTCTTCCCCAAAGGGATCTGAGGCCTTTTACAAGAGTGACTGTTCATTGGAGAAAAGGAAATAATCAAACTTTTTGGGGATTACTGGACACTGGCTCTGAATTGACACTAATTCCAAGAGACCCAAAGCGTCATTGTGGCCCACCAGTTAGAGCCGGGGCATATGGAGTTTTAACTAAGGTGTTTCTCACACTGTGTCCAATGAGTCCCCAAACCCATCCTGTAGTGATTTTCCCAGTTCCAGAATGCATAATTGGAATAGATATACTGAGCAATTGGCAGAATTCCCACAATGGGTCCCTGACATGTGGAGTAAGGGCTACTATGGTAGGAAAAGCCAAGTGGAAGTCATTAGAACTGCCTCTACCTACAAAAATAGTAAACCAAAAGCAATACTGCATTCCTGGAGGGGTTGCATAGATTACTGCCACCATTAAGGACTTGAAGGATGCAGGGGTGATTCCCACCACATCCCCATTTAATTCGCCTATTTGGCCTGTGCAAAAAGCAGATGGATCTTGGAGAATGACAGTAGATTATCATAAACTTAATCAGGTTGTGACTCCAATTGCAGCTGCTGTTCCTGATGTGGTTTCATTGCTTGAGCAAATTAATACATCTCCTGGTACTTGGTATGCAGCTATTGATCTGGCCAATGCCTTTTTCTCAATACCAATTTCAAAGGACTATCAGAAGCAGTTTGCCTTCAGGTGGCAAGGCCAACAGTATACTTTCACAGTCCTTCCTCAGGGGTATATCAACTCCCCAGCACTTATGTCATAATTTAGTTGGTAGGGATCTTGATTGTCTTTCCTTTCCACAAGACATCACACTAGTCCATTATATTGATGACATTATGCTAATTGGACCTAGTAAAGAAAAAGTATCGATGACTCTAGACTTATTGGTGAGACATATGCATGCTAGAGGTTGGAAAATTAACCCAACAAAAATTCAGGCAACTTCCACCTCAGAGAAATTTCTAGGGGTCCAGTGGTGTGGGGAATGTCGAGATATCCCTCCTAAAGTGAAGGATAAGTTATTGTATCTGGCTTCTGCCACAACTAAAAAGGAGACACAACATCTTGTGGGCCTCTTTCAATTTTGGAGACAACATATTCCTCATTTGGGTGTGTTGCTGTGGTCTTTTGATCAAGTGACTCGGAAGGCTGCTAGTTTTGAGTGGGGCCCAGAACAACAGAAGGCTCTGCAACAGATTCAGGCTACTGTGCAGGCTGCTCTGCCACTTGGGCCATAACATCCAGTTGATCCAATGGTGCTTGAAGTGTCTGTAGTAGATAGAGATGCTGTTTGGAATCTTTGGCAGGTCCTTATTTGTGAATTGCAACAAAGACCCTTGGGATTTTGGAGCAAAGCCCTGCCATCCACTGCAGATAACAACTCTCCTTTGAGAAACAGCTTTTGGCTTGTTACTGGGCTTTAGTAGAGAATGAACACCTAACCATGAGCCACCAAGTCACCATGAGGCCTGAGCTACCCATCATGAACTGGGTGTTGTCTGACCCACAGAGTCATAAAGTTGGACATGCACAGCAGCACTCCATCATTAAATGGAAGTGGTCTATCAGAGATCGGGCTTGAGCACAGCCTGAAGGCACAAGTAAGTTGCATGAGGAAGTAGCCCAAATGCCTATGGTCTCCACTCCAGTCACATTACCTTCCCTGTCCCACTCTTCACCTATGACCTCATGGGAAATTTCTTATGATCAGTAGACTTAGGAAGAGAAAACTCTTGCCTGGTTTACAGATGGTTCTGCATGATATGCAGGCACCATTCAAAAGTGGACAGCAGCGGCACTGCAGCCCCTTTCTGAGACTTCCTTAAGGGACAGTGGTGAAGGGAAATCCTCCAAATGGGCAGAACTTTGAGCCATGTATATGGCTGTTCACTTTGCATGGAATAAGAAATGGCCAGATGTGTGATTATATACGCATTCATGGGCTGTGTCTAATGGCTTAGCTGGATGGTCTGGGACTTGGAAGGAACATGATAGGAAGACTGGTGATAAGGATGTATGGGGAAGAGGTGTGTGGATAAATCTCTCTGAATGGGCCAAAGAAGTAAAGGTATTTGTGTCTCATGTGAATGCCCACCAAAGATGACCTCGGCAGCAGAGAACTTTAACAGTCAGGTGGATAGGATGACACATTCCATGGAAACCAGGCATCCTTTTTTCCCTAGCTACTCCTGTCATTGCTCAATGGGCTCATGAACAAAGTGGCCATCGTGGCAGGCATGGAAGTTATGCATGGGCTCAGCAACATGGACTCCCACTTACCAAGGCTGATTTGGCTACTGCCACTGCTAAGTGCCCAATCTGCCAAAAGCAGAGACCAACACTGAGTCCGCAATATGGAACCATTCCTCGGGGAGACCAGCCAGCAACCTGGTGGCAGGTTGATTATATTGGACCACTTCCATCATGGAAAGGACAGCACGTTATTCTTACTGGAGTACATACTTATTCTGGATATGGATTTTCTTTCCCTGCATGCAATGCTTCTGCCAAAACTACCATCCATGGACTTACAGAATGCCTTATCCACCGTCATGGTATCCCACACAACATTGCTTCGGATCAAGGGACTCATTTCACAACACATGAAGTGCGGCAGTGGGCTTATGCTCATGTAATTCACTGGTCTTACTATGTACCCCATCATCCTGAAGCAGCTGGCTTGATAGAATGATGAAATGGCTTCCTGAAAATACAATTACAGTGCCAGTTAGGTGGCAATACCTTGAAAGGTTGGGGCAATGTCCTCCAGGAGGCTGTATATGCTATAAACCAGCGTCCAATATATGGTTCAGTTTCTCCAATAGCCAGGATTCATGGGTCCAGGAACCAAGGGGTGAAAATGGGAGTGGTACCACTCACTATTACCCCTAGTGACCCACTCAAAAAAATGTTTGCTTCCTGTCCCTGCTACCCTATGCTCGGTGGGTCTGGAGATCTTAGTCCCAAAAGGAGAAACATTCCCACTTGGAGACACAATACTGATTGCATTGAACTGGAAATTAAGAATGCCACCCAGCCATTTTGGCTTCCTCGTGCCTCTGGATGAACAGACAAAGAAGGGCATTACTGTACTATCTGGTGTGATAGATCCTGATTACCAAGGGGAAATTGGATTGGCTTTACATAATGCAGGTAAAGAAGAATATGTCTGGAAACAGGAGATTCTTTTGGACGTCTCTTAGTACTCCCATGTCCTGTG
>NW_006921750.1:7619696-7629516 GCF_000298275.1 Orycteropus afer afer
AGGTATCTCTATGGAAGTAGATTGTCCAATCTTCCTTCTGAGGAGTGGCTGGTGGGTTTGAACCACCAGCCTTCTTGTGAGCAGTCAAATGCCTTAGGCTTTCCATCTCTTTGGTAGTGAATTTTGCTGCTATGAACATGGGTGTCCATATGGCTATTCCTATCCTGTCTTTAACCTGTTTAGTATATATTCCTAGTAATGGAATTTCTGGTTCAAATGATATTCTATTTTCAGTTTTATAAGGAAACACCATATCATTTTCCACAATGGATGTACCATTTTGCAGTGCCACCAATCTCTCCAATCTCTCCTCAACCTTGCCAGCATTGTTTATTTTCTGTCCTGTTGAACTTTGCTATGATTGTTGGGGTGAGATGATATCTAATTTTTGTTTTGATTTGCATCTCTCTAATGGCTAATGATTGTGAACATTATTTTTCATGTGTTTGTTGGCCACCAGTATATCATTTTTACTGAAGTGTCTGTTCATGTCTCTTGGCCATTTTTGAATTGCATTTTTTGTCTTTTTTGGTGTTGAGATATTAAAGTTTTCCCTGAATTTTTGAGATAAGTCTTTTGTCAGATATGTCATAACCAATTTTTTTTTTTTTCCCAATCTGTAGGTTCTCTTTTTACCATTTTGGAGAAATTTTTTTATATGCATAAGAATTTAATTTTTAAAAGCTCTGAGTCATCTAATTTCTCCTCCTCTGCCTGTTCATTTTGGGATATTCTTGGTAGTCTATTTATGTGATAAATTAAGGCCACTAGATTTGTCCCTACTTTATCTTTAATGAACTTTATAGTTTTGGGTTTTACATTTAAGTGTTTGATCCAATTTAAGTTTGTTTTAGTTTATGGGGTGAAGTATGGGTCTTTTTTCATTTTTCTGCAAGTGGATATTCAATTTTGCTAGCAGCATTTCTTACTCAGATATTTCAATACAAAACAAAGAAAAAAAATCTTGAGTTAATCACATCAACATAAAATCACCAATTAAATATAAAAACAACAATGTCACAATGTCTCAGAGAAAGCAGACCACCACAGTCCACACAAAGAAAGAAGATAAAGTAGCATAGACAAGAGTCAAAAAAACAGACCCAGAAAACATCCATGAGGAAGAAGCAGCATTGGACCTGCCTGATAAGGAAATTTTAAAAAATTATATTTAATAGGTACCTTCAATGGGTTGAGAGACAGATCAAGAGAATACTAACAAAATTAAGGAAAACAGAGAGAAAACTCTAAAACAATTTGGGAAGACAGTACAAGAACAAAAAGATAAAATAAATGAAAAATTAAAACCTACATATAGAATACCAGAAGATTAATAGTAAAATTTCAGAAAAAAAAAACTTTGAATGGACAAAGGAGTAGAATTGAATCAATGAAGATAGAATTAGTGAGATTGAAAACAAATATCTTAATACTATGTAAGGGATCAATCATAAAAAAAGATCAAAACAAAATGAAGAAAGTCTAAGATTTATGTGGCATAACACCAAGAGGAATAACCTAGGTGTAATTGGAATTCCAAAACAAGAAGTTACAAGTAAAACCACAGAGAAAAGTCTCAATGATTTGTTGGTAGAGAATTTCCCTGATATGATGAAAAACAAGAATATATCCATTCAGGAAGTCCAATGAACCCCAACCAAGATAAACCCTGAAAAAAATTCACCAAGATATAACATCTTCAAACTTAACAAAATGAAAGACAAAGAAAGAGTCCTGAATGTCACATGGAAAAAGCAAAAAAGTTACCCACAAAGGGCCACCAGTAAGACTAAGTTTTGATTTCTTGGCAGAAATAATGCAAGTGAGAAGGCAATGGGATGGTATGTATAAAACCCTGAAAGAAAAAAAAAAAAAAAATTCTAACCAAGAATTATATATGCAGCAAAATTGTCCCTCAATTATGTTGGTGAAATTAGGACATTTCCAGATAAGTAGAAATTAAAGGAATTTTTCAAAACCAGACCAAACATACCAAACATACAAGACCTGCTAAAGGGCATCCTTTGGATAGAGAGCCAACAACAACAAACAATAATCAACCATTAACACACATGATGACAGAACACAGAAACCAATTCAGTTATGGAAGTATCCAAAGTAAAATAATCTTATAAGACAGTAAACAAGGAACCAGAGACATCAATTCATAAATGAGGACAACCACAAACCAAAGAGAAGGAAAAAATAGTGTAGTCAAAGTACTTTCAAATGGTAAGGAAGTCAAGACAATAGTGAGATAGAATGGATTATTCTAAATGTGGGAAAAATAAAATTATAAATCACAGGGTAACCTCAAAGAAAGTAATAAATCTTCACATCAAAATAAAAAAAAAAGCACAAATATTTAGCAAATACTAGAACAATAGCACCAAAGGAAATAATTACACAATCCATAAATAGAATGATCTCAGCACAAAAAAATTAGATGGAACAAAGAAATCAGCAGCACCATCTAAAAGAACAACAAAATAATAACAACAAATTCATACTTTTTGAAAATTACATTGAATGTAAAGTGATTCAATGCACCACTCGAGAAAGTACCAGACTGAATAAGAAAATATTACCCATCAATAAGCTGTCTACAAGAGACATATGTTAGAGACAAAGACAAAAATAAGCTAAAAATCAAAAGTTGGAAAAAGATATACCAAGCAAATGGTAATAAAAAAAATCAGGAGTGACAATATCAATTTCTGATAAAACTGGCAGTAAGACAAAAGCCGCCATAAGATACAAGGAAGGGCATTTAATAATGATTAAAGGATAAACTGAACAAGTGGACATAACCATAATAAATATCTGTACACTCAATGAAAAAGCACCAAAAAACATAAATCAGACTTCAATGGAATTAAAAATACAAACAGATGACTCCACAGTCATAGTGAGAGACTTTGATACACCACTTTCAATCAAAGATAGAACTGGAAAAAAAAAAAAAAAAAACTCAGTAAAGATGCAGAAAAGCTAAACAATATAATCCACCAACTTGTCGTTATAAACATCTACAGAGCACTTCACCCAACAACAGTACAATATACAACCTTTTCCAATACACATGGAACATTCTCCAGGATAAATCATATGCTAGGCCATAAAGCAAGCCTTAATAAATTTAAAAACATTGAAATACTGCAAAACATCTTCTCAGATCATAAGGCTATAAAATTAGAAATCCACAACAGGAAGATGAATGGAAAAAGATCAAACACATGGAAGCTGAACAACACCCTCCTTAAAAATGACTAGGTAATAGAAAAAAAAAATGAAATTAAAAATAATCACTGAATGAAATGAGAATGAAAACATGGCATACCAAAATCTTTGGGACACAGCAAAAGCAGTGATCAGAATGCAACTGATAGCAATAAATGCACACCTCAAAAAAGAAGGGCCAAAATCAACATCTTAACCTAACATCTCCAACAACTAGAAAAGAGTCATAAAAGAAGCCTACAGTCACCAGAAGAAAAGATAAAGGTTTGAGTAGAAATAAATGAAACAGAAAATAGAAAGACAATAGAAAATATCAACATTACTAGAAATTGGTTCTCTGAAAATACTAATAAAATTGACAAACCACTGTCAAAGTTAACAAAGGAAAAGGGAGAGACTACAAATAACACAAATAAGCAATGAATTGGACAGCATCACAACAGAGCAAACTGAAATGAAAAGGATAATATCAAGATGCTAGGAATAACTGTACTCTAACAAATTTGAAAATGTAGAAGAAATGGACAGATTTCTAGAAACTCTTTTTATCTAAACTAACACAAATTGAGGTGGAAAATTTGAGCAGATTCGTTACAAAAGAAGAAATGGAACAGGTCATAAAAACATTACAAACCAAAAGAAGTCCTGGCCCAGATGGTTTCACTGGAGAATTCTACCAAATGTTCAGAGAAGAACTGTCACCAATCTTACCCAAACTATTCCAGAACATAGAAAAGGATGGAATCCTCCCAAATTCATTTGATAAGCAAGCATAACCTTGATACCAATACCTGGCAAAGACATTACTAACAAGAAAACTACAGACCAATATCTCTCATGATTATAAATGCAAAAATCTTCAACAAAATCCTAGCCAATAGACTCCAACAACTTATCCAAAAGATAATATATTATGACCAAATGGTGTTCATACCAGGTATGCAAGGATGGTACAACATTAGAAAAACAACCAAAGTAATCCATCATGTAAATAAAATAAAAGGAAAAGAATCACATGATCATATAAATTGATGTAAAAAAAAGGCATTTGAAAAAATCCAACCCATTTATGATCAAAACTCTCAGCAAAATAGGAATGGAAGGCACATTCCTCAACATTATAAAGGGCATATACGCAAAACCAACAGCTAACACTATTCTCAATGGAGGCAGACTGAAACTGTTCCACTTGTGAATGGAACCAGATAAGGACCCCCTCTATCACTACTTGTATTCAACATTGTATTGGAAGTCCTAGCCAGGGCAACAGGGCAAGAAAGGGAAATCAAAGGCATCCAAATTGGCAAGGATGAAGTCAAACTATCCTTGTTTGCTGATGATATGATCCCATACGTAGAAAACCCAAGAGACTCAGCAAGAAAATAACTGGAAATTATTGAAAGATTTACCATAGTCTAAGCTTTGATTTCTTGGCAGAAATAATGCAAGTGAGAAGGCAGTGGGATGGTATATATAAAACCCTGAAAGAAAAAAAAAAATTCCAACCAAGAATTATATATGCAGCAAAATTGTCCCTCAATTATGTTGGTGAAAGGAAAGATATGAGATCAACATCCAAAAATCAGTTGGATTCCTCTACACCACCAAAGAGGTCTCTGAAAGTGAAATAAGAAAATCAATATCATTTACAATAGCTACCAAAAGAAAAACTACTTGAGAATAAATCTTACTAGGCCCACAAAAGATCTTTACAAAGAAAGCTACAAAAGACTACTTCAAGAAACCATAAGAGATCTACATAAAGGGAATAACGTGCCATGCTTGTACATAGGAGGTCTGAACATTGTGAAAATGTCAATCTACATTGACATTTCACAATCTACCCAAAGCAATCTACATATTCAATGCAATCCCAATCCAGATTCCCATCAACATCTCCAAGGATATATGAGTCGGGGCTGACTTGATGGCACATAACAACAACAACAACCTTATATAGAAAGGAAAGAGACCTTGGATAAGCAAAGCACTATTGAAAAACAAAATAGGAGGTCTCACACTGCTGTATCTCAAAACATACTACCCAGCCATAGTGGTCTCAACAGCCTGGTGTTTGTGCAACGAGAGACACGCAGAACAGAACTGAGAACCCAGAAATATATTCATCAACCAGCTGATCTTTGACAAAGGCCTAAATTCATTAACTGGGGAAGAGATAGTCTCTTAAATAAACAGTGCTGGCAAAACTTGTTATCCATTTGCAGAAAAATGAAACAAGATTCATACCTCACACCATACACAGAGCCTAATTCCAGATGGATCAAGGTCTTAAGTGTAAAACCTAAAACTATAAAGTTCCTTAAGGAAAAAATAAGGGGAAATTTAGGGGCCCTAATTTATGGCATAAATAGGCTATCAAACATAATTCAAAATGCACAAACAGAAAAAAATAAACTAGATGACTGGGACCTTCTAAAAATTAAAATTTTATATGCTTCAAAAGACTTTTCCAAAAGAATAAAAAAGAGAATGTACAGAGTGGGAAAAAATATTTGGCAAAAACATACCTGACAAAGGACATATCTCTAAAACTTATAGAAAACTCCACCTCAACAAAAAGACAAATAATCCAATCTAAAATATGGGTTGAAGATACAAATAGACTTTCACTAAAGAAAATATTCAGGCAGGCAATAAACACATGAAAAAGTATTCATGAACATTAGCCATTACCAAACCAAGACAAACTCACTGCTGTCAAGTTGATTCTGACTCATAGTGACCTCTCCTTGGATTTCCGAGGTGATATCTTTATGGGAGTAGAGTGCCCAGTCTTCCTTCTGAAGAGTGGTTAGTGTGTTTGAACCACCAGCTTTCTGGTTAGCAGTCAAATGCCTTAGGCAGTATGCCACTGTTGTTGTTGTTATGTGCTGTCGAGTCGGCTGGTAAGGTTGTCGTTGTCTCATGCCGGTTCTCTCGGCTCTGCTTCTGCCATCTCTCATGCTGGTCTCTTGCCGTCTGTCCTGCCGTCTGTCACGCTGTATGTCAGGGTCTTTCTGCCAGGGTCTTGGGTCAAGGACGCACTCTACTCCTATTTCCACATTTTAGGTATCTATCAGAGCAGCTCCCCACTCTCTCGGTACCAAATTCTGTTCTGGTTACCTAGTGCTGCTCTGACAGAAATATACCACAAATGGGTCGGTCTTAACAAACAGGAGTTTATTCTTACAATTTGGAGGCTTTAATTCCAAGTTTAAAGTGCCAGGCTCTAAGGGCGGGGTGAAAGCCCCTCAACGTTTGGGTCCAGCTCTGCTTCCTGTTCCCAGCCCACTGGAGCTAGAAGCATTTCTTCACTCAGACAGCTGCTAGCTACTGAGGCTGAGAAGACCCAAGTTGCCAAGTAAAAAGGCACAGTCCCGATGTTACCAAACCACACGGCAAGACATTAACTTAAGTCCCTTGTAAGTCCCAAGGTCAGCAGAGCATAGCAGGCTGCTGAGCAATGATATGGCTACATGCAGGGTCCAGGCATGCCAAAGGCTAGAGACCATTCTCAAAGCTTCTCCTTATATAGAGGAAGCAGATCACATACTCAAATGCAGCTACCCAGCTGCTCATGGTAGATCCCACCATGGAGCTGATTGCCAGTCTCCTCATGGGGATTAACTACAACCAGCAGCCCAGCTACTCAACCAGGCCCAGCCAAGTTGACACAGAAACCAAACTACCACAGTTACCAAATTATGTTTCTACATGTGTATTTGTATGTGCTGTAAAAATGTTCAGGTGTATAATAGAGCAGACAAGGGACAAGGTTTTGGTGCCTTCTTGGCCACAGCTGGGTACTTTTTGGGAGCAAGTAGTTGGACCTGTGGACTTGGGACCACAGTTGCAGGAGAGGACATCAAGCTCAACTGGCAAAACAAGCTATAGAAAACATTGCTCTATATCACACTTTTGGGAGTAGCAACTGGGTTCTGAAAACCTCGCAAGTAACCTTCTAGATGCAATGATTTGTCGCTCCTCATCCAAAGCAAAGAAGAATGAAGAAAAGCAAAGATGCATGGAAACAATTAGTCTAAGGTCTTGTGGACTATGTGATCCTCAGCCTGTATGTCCATGAGACCAGAAGAACTAGATGGTGCCCAGCCACCACTGTCAAAGTTGGATTGGTGCAGGAGATCCTGAATAGAGTGGGAGAACAATATGGAACAAAACTCAATAATAATAATAAAAGACCAGGTTTACTTGTTTGATAGAGCCTGATGAGACCCCTGAGACTATGGCCTCATCAGTTACCCTACAGGGCTAGAACTGAACTCAATCACCCCAACAATGATAGGTATATGGGGTGAATATTTGCATCATTGGGCAATCTCTTTCCATAGAGATAGAGATATCACCTCAGAAACCCAAGGAGGGGATTGTTGTGAGTCAAATTGACTGGATGGATGGCTGTGAGTTTTGTTTTGTTTTGTTTTCCTCCTGGTTTGGTGCACTCCTTGGAGTGATCTTTCGTGGGAGAATAGAAGGGCAGTGTTTACACAGGGAGATAGCTCAAGAGGTGGGAATAGATGTGAGGGAAGGACACAGGGAATAGTTAACTACAAGGAGGAAGTAGGAAGAGAGCTGTTATATTGTGGGGAATTGCAGTCAATGTCATGAAACAAAATGTGTATGAACTGTATGGAAAATGAATTTGCTTTGTAAACTTTCAGTCAAACCACTATTAAAATTAAAAATAAGAGTAAAATAAATGGTGCTGGCAAATGTGGTTATCCACTTGCAGATAAATTAAACAAGACATATACCTCACCCCATACACTAAAATTAACTCAAAAATGGACCAAAGATTTAAATGTTAAACCTATAAAATTCCTGGAAGAAAACATAGAGATCCCATCTCTTGCACTGTTGTTGTTGTTGTGAGGTGCCATCTTTGCTCTTCAGCCCTTGAAAGAAGTCCTTTGCAGCAGATTTGCCCAACTCGATACTTCATCTGATGTTTTGACTGCTGCTTCCACTGGTGATGTACAAATAGAAAATCAAGAGTAGCAACAGATGCATTTATAGAAGATAAAATATATAAATGAGAATTCATAAAAATTTAAAACTTATGCTTGTCAAAAGACTTTATCAAAAGAGTAAAAAGAAACTAGACTGGGAAAAATTTTCAGTTCAACATACCCAATATGGGCCTTATCTGTAAAATTTATAGAAGTTCAACAACTCAACAACAAAAAGACAAACAACCCAAGTAAGAAATAGGCAAAGGATATGAATAGAACCTTTACCAAAGAGGACATTCAAGCAGACATGAACACATGAAAATATGTTCACAATAAACAAATTAACCATTTGTTCTTGTTGTTATTATGTGTTATCGAGTCTGACCCAACCCATAGTGACCCCTCCTTGTGTTTCTGGGGCAGTATCACTACGGAAGTAGATTACCCAAGCTTCTTTCCAAGGAGTGGCTGGTGGGTTTGAACCTCCAGTCTTCTGGTTAGCAGTCAAGTGCCTTTGGCACTATGCTACTAGAGCTCCCCATTCACCATTAGAGAGATGTAAATCAAAACTACAAGAGGATACCATTTCACTGCAGCTAAAACAACAGTGATTATTTTATTAAAAATAAAAAGATAACAACAAATATTGACTACAATGTGGAGAGATAGGACCCTTAACCATTGCTAGACGGGACTTTAAAATGGTGAAATCATTATGTAAAACTGTATGGTAGGGTTCCCACAAGATGGTGGACTAGGCAGAAAGACTGCACAGACCCTCTTCGACAAAGAAAAGGGAAAACAATTAACACAGACACAGAAGGTAATCCTGGACCCCTGAGCCTTGAAGGGAAGGATATTGAAGTGGACTAAATCCCAACTAGCAGAAGAATTTGTGTGAAAATACCAAAAAAGGAGACATATGCAGCTGCAATTTGGCAGTGATCCTGAGTGATCTTGATGGCACAGACAGCTTGGAGATTCCCGAGTGGTGGTAGAACCTAAGAATTAACCAAAAAATCAGCTCTGCTAGCCAGGAACTACATGGAGGACTGTGCACGGTGGCTGGGAAATAAATGGAGAAGGTGAAGAGAAGGAAGGACTGAGCTGTGGACTTTTGCTGGTCCAGATGGTGCCACCGTTTTGAGGGTTTAAAAGCTGCTTGACTATTTTAGATATTTAAAGAGACAGTGCTCTGCAGATTCTTGGGGCTTGAGAACACTTTCTGCTTTCCAGCAACCCCAAGGACACTCTGGACCTGCAAGACTAAAAAGGCATGACATTCCTCTTGTTACTTTTATAACCCACACCCACTTGGTGAACGGAGGTCGGGCCAACCCCACTCCCACCTACCTTCTGGGCCCACAGGACCTCCATTACAGTCTGTGTGCTCAGGTGGAGCCTGGGTGCCCTGCCCAGTTCTCCACGTATTCTTTTTTTTTTTCTCTCTCCCTTTTTTTATTTTTATTTTTTTCTTTTTCACTTCATTTTGCCTGGTAATTAGTTGGCTTGTATTTGTCTGCTTTAAAACAACTATTATTATTGATATTTTTGTCCTTTTAATTATTATTCTTAATCTTCCCCTCCCAGGTCCTAGTTTTCAGTACTTT
>NW_006921750.1:7631110-7646915 GCF_000298275.1 Orycteropus afer afer
CAAGATTGTAAACAGGGAACCAGAGACATCAATTGGCAAGTGAGGACAACTACAAACAAAAAGAGGGAAAAGACTGTGTAGTCACAGAACTTCAAATGGTGAGGAAGTTAAGAGAGATGCAAGATACAATGGACTGTTTTAAACTCGGGGAGAATATTATAAACATAGGGTAACCTCAAAGACAAATGATAAACCTTCACATCACAATAAAAAACAGTTCAAGCACAAATATTCAGCATATACTAAAACAACAGCAACAAAGGAAATGATAACATAATTCATAAACATAATGAGCTCATCATAACTTGGATGAACTTGGAGGACACTATTCTAAGTGAAATAAGTAAATCACAAAAGAACAAATATTGTATTAGTCCATTATTGTAAAAGTTAAGGATAGGTTTATCTCTAGAAGGAAATTTTATTTGTTGGTTACCAGGAGTTGGAGGGGAGGGGAGGGAGCACTGTTAGATAGATAGAGATAAGTATAGATTTGGGTGAAGAGAAGGGCAATGTACCAAATGTGAGTGACCGATATGGCAGCATTGAGGAAGAGGAAGACATAGAAAGGTACATGGGAGGTACAGACAACAGATATGAACCCTTTTGTACATACAGTACTGCATTGTCAGTGAAGGCAAACATGAGCATATGGGTGGATAGATGGGTGGACAGGCTGAATGATTAGGTATGTCTATGAAATGGGGAGTGTATCCAGGAACATATATAGGCTTGGCAGACAATGGTCCTATAAGCTTATGTGAATGATCAGAATTCCCAGGTGTAAAGTAGAGCTGACAAGAGGCGAGGTTGTGGTCACTGCTTTGTCACAGCCAGCTACCCAGAGGGACTGAGTAGTTGAAACTGCAGGCTTGGGACCATAGTCACAGGGGACATCAAGCTCAATTGGCATAACATACTATACAAAGCATTGTTCCACCTCCTACTTTGGCAAGTAGCGACTGTGATTTTAAAAGCTAGCAAGCTGCCATCTAAGTGCAACGATGGGTCTCTCCTCATCCAGAACAATGAAGAATGAAGAAAATCAAAATTCATGGAAACAATTATTCCTAGCAACTGGTACACCATCTGATCTGCAGCTTATATGACTATGAGACCAGAAGAACTAGATGGTGCCCAGGTACCACTGTCATCCACTTGGAAGGGAATCTATGTAGGAGATCCTTGATAGAGAGGGAGAACAATGTGAAACAAAACTCAAAATCATTTGGAAAAAAAAAAACAAGGGGGGTGGACCAGGTTTTCTGGTCTGATAGAGCCTGGTGGAACCCCTGAGACTATGACCCCTAGCTGCCCTTCAGGTCTGGAATTGAACCCACACCTGTGGTTTCCAGCCAAACAAAATACAGGCAAACAAGTTGATATATACCTCACATATATACATATACTTCAGGTAGATACACTCCTTAGAGAGAACAATCATGGATGAAAGAAGGGCTTCTTACACACAGGGAGACAGTTCAGGGGGCAGGATTCCATGGAGGTATGGACACTGGGGAGAGGTAATTATGGGGAGGAAGTGGGAGGGGAGCTGTTGCATTGTGGTAAACTATGGTCAATGTCATGAGACAAAGTATATGTGAACTGCTGTATGGAAAGTGAATTTGCTCTTTAAATCTTCACCCAAATCACAATTAAAAAAAAAAAAAGCTGTATGGTAATTCCTCAAATAACTATAAATGGAAACATTCTATGATCCAACAATCCCATTCCTAGGCATTGCTGGCACAAAATGGTCCAGGTTCCATTTGGAGTTGCTCACAGAATCATAGACTCAGGTTGAGGCAAGGAAAAACACTTTATCCAGAATACTAACATGAAGGAACAACTGGGACTGCTGTCACCAATGGAGTTGAATGGGGCTTCAGGTTGCTTTCACTTTTAACTTTTCAGCAAATGGGGAAGTTCTGATTATTCATTAGATTCTTGGGAGGTATCATGATTATGGATTAGAAGGCAAGATCATATTTTGGCATGGAAGTGGCTGATGGACCCCACACTTTTGAATAGGCCCATGAAACACAGATGATGTAGTTTTTGTGATTTTTAGTTCTATAACATTAGTTTTAACATTCCAGGGTCAGTAAAAGTGTAAAATTGTTTTCTTTGTGCTTGTACACCTCAGTCAGGCTGAATCTGTCTGGTCTTGGACAGGTCAGCCTTCTTGCATTAACTTAGGTGGCATGTGAGAAGTGGATCCTGGAACTAGATTAAATACAATTATTAGCCTATTAACAAAGGAATAATTTCTCAAATCTTTCACCATTAGTCTAAAGCAATTTTTCACTGTCAGCTCAAAGCTTTCCTGTGGCTGTCTCATTATCTATATACAAAATATATAAAGACCTAAAAGTAGTGATGTGAACAGACATATACACACTTATGATCATTGGAGCTTTATTCAGAATAAAAAAAAAAAAAAAAAACTCATTGCCTTCGAGTTGGACCCGACTCATAGCGATCCCTCCTTGTTCCATCAAAAAGTGAATTTTTTTTTTAATTGTGAATAAAGCTGCAAGAAACATAATCATTATTTACAATAGCAAAAAAGGAAACAATTGAAATTATCATCAACAGGTGAGAGGATAAACAAAATCCCATGCATGCAACGGAATACTTTGCAACTATAAGGAAGAATGATGAGTCCACAAAACACATTATAATATGAATGAAACTGGAAGGTAAAATGCTAAGTTAAATAAGTTCATAAGGACAAATATTGTATGGTGTCTCTTTTTAAAAAGGGATGAGGGAGACGTTGCCTTAACTCCTATAACTCCATGATGGGAAGACAGAATCACCATCAGCTCAAGACTGATTAGTGTAAGGCAGAAGTGAGACATGCCATCACCTTCCAAGCACTTTACCAGTTCTGACCCCAGTCGTCCTTCCCATAACACTCTTTATTTCGTGCTGGATTTGATAATTCATTGCAATGGTCATACAGAACTCTAAGACATTTTTGAAATTATGTTGTTTATTATGGAGGTAGCAGGTTACAATTTAGGATCAGGAACACTCAGGATATAGTTCTTTGATCAGGATAGCCTCCCCTCAGCTATACCCCTCAGTCCCTTGTCCTGGTCTATGCCTGCTCAGGCAAACCTTCCAAAGCTCATTTAGCTGTGTTTTTGCCACCACCATCTCTCTTCTTTCTCTCTACCATCTCTCTGACATCTCAGTGCAGGGATCTTGGGTCCAAGGCTGTGCTTCACTCCTGGCTTTTCTTCTTAGTTGAAGCCAGTGAAACAGACCCTTTCCACCTCGGACATGGCTCATTTTAACCCTAGAAAAATGATAGAACTGACCAATCCCTACTTTAGAAATCCATATACATTATTTGCATAGCCCCACCCCCAAAAGGGGTCATGAACCTTGTTTATATTATTAACAAGCTATTCAATCCCCTTAAAACAAAAAAAGCAAACTCACTGCCATCAAATAAATTAAACACATAGTGACTCCTCCTTGCTTTTCTGAGGCCTTATCTCTAGGGAAGTAGATTGCCCAATCTTCCTTTCAAGGAGTGGTTGGTGGTTTAGAAGCACCAGCTTTCTGGTTAGCAGTCAAATGCCTTAGGCACTATGCTAACAGAGCTCCACCCCTTCTTTTGTTGTTGTTGTTATTGTTACGTGACATCAAGTCGTTTCCAACTCATAGTGACCCCATGCACAGCAGAATGAAACACTGCCCGATCCCACCTATATATGAGTCCATCCTCACAGCCACCATGTCAGTCCATCTCATTGAAGGCCTCCCCCTCTTTCCTCCACCCTACCAAGCATGACATCCTTCTCCAAGGAATGGTCCCTTCTGAAAATAAGACCAAAATAGGTGAGACGAAGTCTGGCCATTCTTGCTTCCAAGGAGCATTTTGGGTGCACTTCCTCTAGGACAGATCTGTTAGTTCTTTTAGCAGTCCATGGTACTTTCAGCATTCTTCACCAGCACCACAACTCAAAAGCATCAACTCTTCTTTGGTCTTCCTTATTCATTGTCCAGCTCTCACATGCATACGAGGTGATTGGAAATATCATGGCTTGTGTCAGGCGCACCTTAGTCCCCAAGGAGACATCATTGCTCCTCAGCACTTGAAACAGTTCCTTTGTGGTTGACTTTCCCTATGCTACATATCATCTAATGTCCCGACTGCTGCTTCCATTGGCATCGACTGTAGAACCAAGCAACGTGAATTCTTTGACAACCTCAATTTTCTCTCCATTTATTGAGATGCTGCTCATTGGTCCAGTTATGAGGATTTATTTTTCTTTATATTGAGACGTAATCTATACTGCAGACTGTATTTTTCAACCTTCATCAGTTAGTGCCTCAAGTCATCCTCACTTTCAGCAAGCAAAGTTGTATCGTCTGCATATCTCAGGTTGTTAATGATTCTTCCTCCAATCCTGATACCACATTTTTCTTCATATAGTACAGCTTCTCAGATTATTTGCTCAGCATATTGATTGAATAAGTGTGGGAAAAGGATACAACCCTGATGCACTCCCTTCCTGATTTTAAACCATGTAGTGTCTCCTTGTTCCATTCGAATGACAGCCTCCTGGTCAAGGTACAGGTTCCCCATGATAACAATCAAGTGTTCGGGAATTCCCATTCTTCTCAATGTTATCCATAATTTGTCATGATCCACACAATCAAATGCCTTTGCATAGTCAATAAAACACAAGTAAACATCTTTCTGGTATTCTTTGCCTTGAGCCAAGATCCATCTGACAACAGCTATGATATCCCTTGTTCCACATCCTCTTCTGAATGCAGCTTGCACCTCTGGAATTTCTCTGTCAATATACTGCTGCAAACATTTTTGAATTGTCTTCAGTAAGATCTTACTTGTGTGCAATATTAATGATATTATTCTATAATTTCCACATTCTGTGAGATCACCTTTCTTTGCAATGGGTACAAATATGGATCTCTTCCAGTCAGTTGGCCAGGTAGCTGTCTTCTAAATATCTTGGCATAACTCAGAGAGTGCCTTCAATGGGGCATCCATTTGTTGAAATATCTCAATGGGTATTCTGTCAATTCCTGGAGCCTTGTTCTTCACCAATTCTTTCATTGCAGCTTTGACTTCCTCCTTCAGTACCATTGGTTCTAGATCATATGCCACTTCCTGAAATGGATGAAGATCGACCTCTTCCTTTTGGTACAGTGATTCTGTGTACTGTTGCCATCTTCTCTTGATATTTCCTGCATCATTCAATATTTTGCCCATAAAATCTCTCAATATTGCAACTCAAGCCTTAATTTTTTTCTTCAATTCTTTCAGCTTGAGAAGTGCTGACCGTGTTCTTCCCTTTTGGTTTTCAAACTCCAGGTCTTTGCACATTTCATTATAGTAATTTGTTTTGTCAACTTGAGCTGCTCTTTGAAATCTTCTGTTCAGCTCCTTTATCTTGTCATTTCTTCCATTGGCTTTAGCTTCTCTCTGCTCAAGGGCAAGTTTCAGAGTCTCTTCTTTCATCCATTTTTGTCTTCTTTTCTTGTACTTTTAGTGAACTCTTGCTTTCTTCATGTATAATATTCTTGATATACTCCCACAATTCTTCTGGTTTTTGGTCGTTGGTGTTCAATGCATCAAATCTATTCTTTAGATGATCTTTAAATTCAGGAGGTATATATTCAAGATCATATTTTGGCTCTCTGGGACTTATTTTAATTGTCTTTAACTTCAAGTCAAACTTGCATATGAGCAGTTGATGGTGTGTTCCATAATCCACTCCTGGCCTGGTTTTGGCTGAAGATATTGAGCTTTTCTACCGCCTCTTGCCAGAGATGTAGTCAATCTGATTCCTGTGTGTTCCATCTGGTGAAATCCACGTGTAGAGCCACCGTTTGGTGTTGTTGAAAGAAGATGTTTGCAATGAACAACTTATTGGTCTTGCAAAATTCTACCATGCAAGTTCCAGTATTATTTCTCTCACCAATGCCAAATTTTCCAACCACCAGTGATTCTTCTCTGTTTCAAACTTTTGCGTTCCAGTCACCAGTGATAATTAACACATCCTGATTGCAAGTTCGGTCAATCTCAGACTGCAGAAGTTGGTAAAAATCTTCAATTTCCTCATCTTTTTTCTCGGTGGTTTGGACATAAATTAGAATAATAGTCGTGTTAATGGGTCTTCCTTGTAGGCGTATGGATATTATCCTATCGCTGACAGCATTGTACTTCAGGACAGAATTTGAAACATCCTTTGTTATGATGAATGCCATGCCATTCCTCTTCAAACATGAAGAGGAAATATACCTTCTTTTAGGTGGCCTATTTCTAAATTGCCTATCCCTATCAAACCAGTAACAGCTCTGGTGGCATAGTGCCTAAGGCTCTTGACTGCTAACCAAAAGGCTAGCAGTTCAAACCCAACAGCCACTCCTCAGAAGGAAGATGGGGCAATCTAATTCCATAGTGATACTGCCTCAGAAACCTAATGAGTTGGGTTCGACTCAATGGCAAACAATAACAACATCAAACCAGTACATTGAGGAGATAAGCATGTTCACTTTTCTGAAATATCTTCTCTTCCACTTAAAACTTAGAGCATGCATCCATATGCAAGGTCCAGTCCAGAGAAACCCATCAAATTGCAGCAGTTTATACCTGCACAGTGTTAGACATCTTTCTCTTCATTCAGTCAGATTCTGGTCAGTTCAGCCTTATCCATCCAAGCTAGGTGAATGGGTACCAGCTGCAATCTTGAGAGTACACAAAACTCCCTGCACTTCATACCAGCCAACCCTTCCTCTCTCATCCTTAGCTCCCTTGGGCTATGTCCAAAACCAAAACCAAACTCACTGCTATTGAATCGAATCCAACCCATAGAGACCCCTCCTTGGGTTTCCATGGCAGTTTCATTATGGAAGTAGATTACCCAACCTTTCTTCTGGTGGGCTTGAATCACGGGACTTCTGGTTAGTAGTCAAATGTCTTAGGCACCACACCACCAGAGCTCTTTGGGCTATGTCAGTGGGTGCCAAATTCAGCCCATTTATTCAATTATGCACCTCCCCCACTTCCACTCATCATGTAGACCTAGGTGTTCACAACAAGTGAGCATACCATGCTGTCTATTCTCTGGCCTCCCTTACCTTCCAGTACTGGAATGGGTTGTAATGGACACTAATTGTTGCCAAAGCCAAAACACTTACTTAACATTCAAAAAGCAAAACAACCATTCCCCTCCCCTTGCAGGTCTTTCGTTAATATGTAAATTTTCTGTTCTCTTAGCAGTTCTGGGAAGGTCTGTTTGACCTTTTAAATCCAAATTTCCTGACTCTGCAGGTTCTGGGTGGGGGTTAGGTTTTTGACCTATGTCTTCAATACTCTATACAAAAGGCTACTGCTTGAAACAAAAAGCCTGTCCCCCCCCTGCCCCCCCCCCCGGGAAATTCCTAATTCCCCTTTTAGTATATCCAATCCAGTATTGGCTGAAGGCAGTGAATTTACATGCACTCTGTTATCTACACCCTATATCCATTTCAAACATAGAACTAGGGGTGGGAAACCTTCAAAATCCACAGGACATTCAAATAAAAGCATAATCCAAAACATATAACCCTTTTCAAAATATTGCAATTTCATCTTTTCCATATCTTGACTATCTTCTCATTAATATGTGGAATTAATATGCCAGAAGACTCTGGCCCTCTATCAATTTTCTCATTCAATCACTCTGGCTTTTCCTCTGGGCCACTCCAAATATAGCTTTTCTTCCCACAGCAACACCATGACATCTCATATTCCTTTCAGACATAATAGTTAACAACAACCTTAGTAACCATCTAAGAATCAAAAGTTTCACTTCCCATGCCCCTTTTTTTCCTTCTCTTAGAAAGTTCCATGATTGAATGAATCTGGAACCATTGCAAAGAATTCCACTTCTGGCATCAACTGAAAACACGGCATAGAGGAGGCATTATCTGAACTCCTATAATTTCACAAGGTGGAGACAAACTCACCATCAACAGCAATACCCTAAGACTTATCTATATGAGGCAGAAGTCAGACATGCTGTTACACTCCAACCTTTTTGCCCATTCTGTCACCAACCATCCTTTCCACAGCACTATCTACTTCTCTAGGAGCTCTGGTAGCATAGTGGCTAAGACACTTGCCTGCTAACCAGACGGCTGGCGGTTCAAACCCACCAGCCACTCCTCGGAAGGAAGGTTGGGCAATCCTACTTCCGTAGTGATACTGCCTCGGAAACCCAAGGAGGGGTTGCTATGAGTCGGGGCCAACTCGACGGCACATAACAACAACAACAACAATCTACTTCTCTACTGGGCTTGATAATTCATTGTAATTATATATTCATTGTAATAGCAACTCAAAACTCACAGACAATACTGACAATTATCAGGTTTATTAGAGAAGTAACAGGTTACAATTTAGGATCAGGAATACTCAGGATCCAGTTCTCATAACAGATCTCCTCTCACCCACGCCCAATGGTACATCTCTCTCTGGCTCTCAACCCCTCAGCCTGGCCTCTGCCCTTTTTGGCAAGAGGTACAAAGCTCTTTTAGCTATGCCTCTGCTGCTTCCATCTCTCTGCCTTCTCTGCACAAGGATCTATGGTCTAAGGATATGCTCCACTCTAGCTCTTCTCTCTTGATGACAGTGAGATCCTCCTTTTCCACTTCTAAGATGACTCATTTTATCTTCCATACAGTAGTTCACATACACTTTGTCTCACGACTTGACTATAATTTCCCACAATGCAACAGCTCCCCTCCCACTTCCTCCCCATAGCCACCTCTTCCCTGTGTCCTTCCTTTCCATGCACTCCTGCCCCTCAAGCTGTCTCCCTGTGCATACACAGCCCTTCTATTCTTCCATGATTGATCTCTCCAAGGAGTGTATCTACCTAATGTAAATGTTCAGCTCATATCCATCTTTTGTTTGTCTGAAAGCCACAGGAGTGTGTTCAATTCCAGACCCGAAGGGCAGCTAGAGGCCACAGTCTCAGGGATTCCACCATGCTCTATATGTCACCTACTTTTATGAGGCCATCATAAATTTAATATTAAAATTTGAAATGAATGCTAAAAAAGAGAAAATTATTGGACAACTCTGCTTATGAACATAGATAAGGAATTCTAAACACATTTTTAAACAGAACATTAGAAAACCAAATGTTGGATTCTCTAAAGGAACAAAAAGAACCCTTGATGGCACAACAGTTAACTGTTCAGTTGCAAACTAAGATGTTGGCAGTTCAAATCCACCTATTGGCTTTGCAGTAAAACGATATAGTGATCTGCTTTCATGAAGATTATAGCCAAGAAAACCCTATAGGTTAGCTCTACTCTGTCACATGGGGTTGCTATGAGTTGAAACTGAATCAACTGCACCGAACAAGAGAATTGCAAAACCAATGTAGTGTATTTATTTAGAGAAGGAAAAAAGAGAGAGACTTACTTTAAGATATTGGTTCACACAATTACAGGGATGGCGGGAACAAATCTGTCTTGGAAGAAGTATAGCTGGAATACTCCTTAGAAGTGAGGATGGTGAGAGCTCTTCTCACCTACTGTGAGTATATTATCAGGAAACTTCAGTTTCTGGAGAAGAACATCATGCTTCGTAAAGTAGAGGATAAGTGAAAAAGATGAAGATCCTAAATGAGATGGATTAACACAATGGCTGCAACAATAGGTTCAAAAGTAGTAGTAATTTTGAGAATGGTGCAAGACCAGGCAGCATTTCATTCTGTTGTACATAGGGTCCTATTAGTCAGAAATGACTCAACAGGTCCTAACAATCACAATATATGTTCATATATATATACATATATTTTTTCAACAACACAAACAGCAGCTATACACATGGCCTTAGCCAGATGGAATACACAGGAATGAGACTGACAGCATCTGTGGCAAGGGACGATGGAAAAGCTAAATGTGTTCAGTGAAAAGAAAGCCAGGAGCTGATTTGGAACAGATCATCAACTGCTCATATGCAAGTTCAACTTGAAGTTGAAGACAATTAAAACAAGTCCACAAGAGTCAAAATATAACCTTGATTATATCCCTCCTGAATTTAGAGATCATCTAAAGAATAGATTTGATGCACTGAACACCAATGAGTGAAAAACAAGAATTGTGGGATGACATCAAGAACATCATCCATTAAGAAAGCAAGAAGTCATTAAAAAGACAAGAAAAGAAGAAAAGACCAAAAAGGATATCAGAAGAGACTCTGAAGCTTGCCCTTGAATGACAGTTGTTATGTGCCGTCAAGTCGGCCCTGACTCACAGCGACCCCTCCTTGGGTTTCCGAGGCAGTATCACTACAGAAGTAGGATTGCCCAACCTTACTTCTGAGGAGTGGCTGGTGGGTTTGAACCACCAGCCATCTGGTTAGCAGGCAAGTGTCTTAGCCACTATGCTACCAGAGCTCCCAATATGTAGCTAAAGCAAATAGAAGAAAAGACAAGATAAAAGAGATGAACAGAAGATTTCAAAAAGCAGCTTGAGCAGACAAAGCCAATGACTATAAGAAAATGTGCAAAGACCTGGAGCTAGAAAATCAAAAGGGAAGAACACACTCAGCATTTCTCAAGCTGAAAGAACTGAGGAAAAAAAAATAAGCCTTGAGTTTCAATATTGAAACATTCTATGGGCAAACTATTGAATGATGCAGGAGGCATCAAAAGAAGATGGAAGGAATACACAGTCACTGTACCAAAAGGAACTGGTCGATGTCCACCCATTTCAGGAGGTGGCATATGATCAAGAACCAATGGTATTGAAGGAAGAAATCAAAGCTGCACTGAAGTAACTGGCAAAGAACAAGGCTCCAGGAATTGATGGAATATGCACTAAGATGTTTCAACAAACAGATGCCCTACTGGAGGCACTCACTCGGTCATACCAAGAGACTTGGAAGACAGCTACCTGTCTAACTGACTGGAAAAGATTCATATTTGTACCCTTTCCAAAGAAAGGTGATCCTACAGAATGTGGAAATCATCACACAAATAAAATCTTCCTGTAAATAATTAAAAAACTGTTGTAGCAGTATATTGACAGAAAACTTCCAGAGGTACAGGCTGGATTCAGAAGAGTATGTGGAACAAGGGATATCATTTAAGATGGCAGATGGATCTTGGCTGAAAGCAAAGAATACAAGAAAGATGTTTACTTGTGTTTTATTGACTATGCAAAAGTATTTGTTTGTGTGGATCATAACAAATTATGGGTAACATTGAGAAGAATGGCAATTCCAGAACACTTAATTGTACTCATGAGAAACCTGAACATAGAGGAGGAGGCTGACATTTGAACAGAACAAAGGGACACTGCATAGTTTAAAATCAAGAAGGGAGTGCATCAGGGTTGTATCCTTTCACTATATTTCTTCAATCTGTATGCTGAGCAATTAATACAAGAAGCTAGACTATATGAAGAACGTGGCATCAGGACTGGAGGAAGAATCAAGAACAACCTGCAATATGCTTATGACACAACTTTTCTTGCTGAAAGTAAGGATGACTTGAAACACTTACTGATGAAGATTGAAGAATATAGTCTGCAGTATTGATTAAAAACTCACTCCCATCAAGTCGGAACCAACTTGTAGCAATACCTCCTTGGGTTTCCAAGGCAGTATCACTACAGAAGTAGATTGCCCAACCTTCCTTTCAAGAAGCGGTTGGTGGTTTTGAACTGTCAGCCTTCTGGTTAGCAGTCACATGCGTTAGGCACTATGTCACCAGAGCTTTGTATCTTTTACATCTTAATATAAAGAAAACAAAAATTCTCACAACTGGACCTATAAGCAGCATCATGATAAATGGAGAAAAAAAATTGAACTTGTCAAAGACTTTGCATTGCTTGGTTCTACAATCAACGCCAATGGAAGCAGCATTCAGGACATCAGACAACGTATGTTGTTGTTGTTGTTATGTGCCGTCGAGTCAGCCCCGACTCATAGCGACCCCTCCTTGGGTTTCCAAGGCAGTATCACTACGGAAGTAGGATTGCCCAACCTTCCTTCCGAGGAGTGGCAGACAATGTATAGCACTGGGGAAGTCGGCTGCAAAGGACCTCTTTCAAGTGCTGAGGAACAAAGATGTCTCCTTGTGAACTAAGGTGCACCTGACACAAGCCATGATATTTTCAATGGATTCATATGCATGTGAGAGCTGGACAATGAATAAGGAAGACAATGAATAAGAAGAATTGATGCTTTTGAGATGTGGTGCTGGCGAAGAATGCTGAAAGTACCATGGATTACTAAAAGAACTAAAAAATCGGTCCTGAAAGAAGTGCAGCCAGAATGCTCCTTGGAGGCAAGAATGGCAAGATTTCCTCTCACCTACTTTGGTCATGTTGTCAGAGGGGACAAGAAAGGATGTCATGCTTGGTAAGGTGCAGGGTCAACAAAAGAGGGAAGGCTCTCAATGAGATAGATTGACACAGTGGCTGCAGTGATGGGCTCACATATAGCAGGGATCACAGAGCTGGTGAAGGGCTGTGTTTTGTTCTGGTGTGCCTAGGGTCACTAAGAGTTGGAGATAACTTGACGACACTTACCAACATGATGGATAAATTAGACAAATTAGACTACATTACAATTAAGCACTTACATTCATCAAGAGGAACTATTAAGAGACTCATAGAATGAGAGAATATGTTTTCAGAATATGTAGCTGAGAAAATTTCATGTGCAGAGTACATGAAATTTCCCTGAAACAATGAGACCAATAACAAAGAGAGAGAGAGAGAGAGGGAGAGGGAGAGAGAGAGAAAGAGAGAGAATAGAAAGCTGAAAAAAAGTACTGAACTGGTGTATCACAGTGAAAATATCTATTTTGGATTGAACTGTGTCCCTGAAAACTATGTGTTGGAATCCTAGCCCTGTACCCATGGATGGAATCATGTTTGACAAAAATGGTTTCTTCGTTATTTAATGAGGCCATACCAGTGTGGGATGTGTGCTAAACCCAATCTCATCTGAATTATAAAAAGAGCAGATTGGATACAGATGAGAGCATGGAGAAATATAGGTGCCAAGTAAATATTCCCAAGAAATTCTATACTACTGGGGCTATACACACTGAAAGAAACAAAGATCTTTCCCTGAAGCTGACAGAGGAATAGCCTTTCACTAGAGCCAATGACCTGAATTCAGCCATTTACCCTTCTGAATTTTGAGAAAATAAATATCTATTCTTTAAAGCCAACCATGTATGTATATCTAGTACAGCAGTGTTACCTTAGACAATATCCAAAGGTTCATAATATACATGAAAATTATCTTATCCATCATCAAAGACATTAAAATAAAAATCAAAATAATATACTAGAAACATCAAACTTTAAAAGATAATCAATGTTTCTTTCTTTCCCTTTTTCCCACCACTTGTCTGTCAGATTATTGTACTTTGGTGGCTTGCATGTTGCTGTGAGGCTGGAGGCTATGTCACCAGTATTCCAAATATAGCAACAGGGTCACCCATGGTGGGCAGGTTTCAGGTGAGTTTCCAGACTAAGACTTGGAAGAAAGAAGAAAGGGTCTTCTGCTTCTCAAAGAATTGACCAGTGAAAACCTTTTTTTTCCCCCTTATTAAATTTATGTAGAATTTATTACTTATTTATTGTGATTTGGGTGAAAATTTACAGAGAAAATTCACTTTCCATACAGCAGTTCACTTACACTTTGTCTCATGACATTGACTGCAGTTTGCCACAATGCAACAGCTCCCCTCCCACTTCCTCCCCACAGTTACCTCTTCCCTGTGTCCTTCCCTCCATGCACTCCTGCCCCCTGAGCTGTCTTCCTGTGCATAAACAATTTTTCTTTCTCCCAAGATTGTTCTCTCCAAAGAGTGGACCAATGAAAATCTTAGGATAGCAGTGAAACACTGTCTAATATATTACTGGAAAACTTTATGAATAACCCTGAAACATTGCCCAATATAGTGCCAGATGAGCCCATCAGAGCAGAAAACATGCAAAATACCACTGGAGAAGAGCTCCCTCTTCAGAGTAGAGTCAACCTTAATGAATTGGATGGCTTAAAGCTTTCAGGATCTCCATTTGCTGATGTGGCACGTCTTAAAATGGAAAGAAAGAGTTGCAAACATACATTAATAATCAGAACATGGAATTTACAAAGTATGAATCCATGAAAATTGGAAGTTGTAAAAATTGAAATGCATAAAGATTGACATCCTAGGCATTAGTAAGCTAAAATGGACTTCTTTTGGCAATTTTGAATCACAAAACCAAATGATCTACTATGCCAGTAATGACAAATTGAAGAGGAAAGGAATGGCATTCATCATCACAAAAAATGTTTCAAGATTTATCCTGAAGTACAATGCTGTCAGTGATAGGATAATATCCATATGCCTACAAGGAAGACCAGTTAATACTACTAATATTTAAATTTACTCAGCAACCACTAATGCCAAAAATTAGGAAATGGAAGATTGTTTACCAACTTCAGCAGTATGAAATTGATTAAATATGCAATCAAGATGTGATGATTATTACTGGTGATTGGAATGCAAAAGTTGGAAACAAAGAAGAATTACCAGTGTTGTTTTTAGGGGCCTTCCAGTCATCTCCAACTCATAGTGACCTTAGGAACAGCAGAACAAAATACTGCCTAGTCCTATGCCAGCCTCAGGAATTTTGCTATACCTGAGCCCATCATTGGGCTCATTGACACAGCCACTGTGTCAATCCATCTCATTTAGGACCTTCACCTTCTTTGTGACCCTCCACTTTGCTATGTATGATATCCTCCTCCAGGGAATGGTCCCTTCTGAGAACATGTCCAAAGTAGGTGAGATGAAGTCTGGCCATTCTCGTTTCCAAGAAGCACTTGAGCTGCAAACAGATTTGTTAGTTATTTTAGCAGACCATAGTACTCTTAGCATTCTTCTCTAACACCACAACTCAAAAGCATAAAACTTTCTTTGGTCTTCTTTGTTCATTGTCCAGCTCTCACATGCATGAGAGGCAATTCACTTTCCATACAGCAGTTCACATATATTTTGTCTCATGTCATTGACCACAGTTTACCACAATGCAACAGCTCCTCTCCCACTTCCTCCTCATAGTTACCTCTTCCCAGTGTCCATCCCTCAATACACTCTTGTTCCCTGAGCTGTCTCCTTGTGCATAAGCAGCCCTTCTTTCTCCCATGATTGTTCTCTCCAAAGAGTGTATATACTTGAGGTAAATGTTCAACTCATATGCCTGTATTTTGTTTGGCTGAAAACCACAGGTGTGGGTACAATTCCAGACCTGCAGGGCAGCTAGGGGCCATAGTCTCAGTGGTTCCACCAGGCTCTATTGGACCAGCAAACATGGTCCTCATCTTTTTTTTTTTTTCCCCCTCCAAATGATTTTGAGTTTTGTTCCACATTGTTCTCCCTCTCTTTCAAGGGTCTCCTACATAGATCCCCTTCCAAGAGGATGACAGTGGTAGCCGGGCACCATCTAGTTCTTCTGGTCTACTTAGTTGTATAGGATGCAGATCGGATGGTGTACCAGTCACTAGAACTAATTGTTTCCATGAATTTTGGTTTTCTTAATTCTTTACTCTGGATGAGGAGAGACTCATCGTTGCATCTAGATGGCAGCTTGCTAGCTTTTAAGATCCCAGTCACTATTCACCAAAGTAGGAGGTGGAACAATGTTTTGTATAGTATGTTATACCAATTGAGCTTGATGCCCCCTGAGACTATGGTCCCAAGCCCACAAGTTCAACTACTCGGTCCTCCTGGGTAGCTGGCTGTGACCA
>NW_006921750.1:7649545-7650781 GCF_000298275.1 Orycteropus afer afer
TTTGATGACCTGTTCAATTCTTCTTTTGTGATGGACCTGTTCAACTTTTCCACATCAGTCTGTGTTAGTTTAGGTAAGTGGTGTGTTTCTAGAAATGTGTCCATTTCTTCCAGATTTTCAAATTTCTTGGAGTACAGTTCTTCATAATATCCTTATATTGTCCTTTATAATTCAGTTGGTTCTGTTGTGATGTCACACATTTTGTTTCTTATTCTTATTATTTTTATTCTCTCCCTCTTTTCCTTTGGTAAATTTGCCAGTGTTTTGTCAGTTTTATTGATCTTTTCAAAAAACCAACTTCTGGTCTTGATATTTTCTATTGCCTTTCTGTTTTCTGTTTCATTGATTTCTGCTTGAATCTTGATTATTTCCTTTCGTCTCGTGACTGTGGGCTTTTCTTGCTGTTCTTTTTCTAATTTTTGGAGATGTTGCTTCTAAGTGTTGATTTTGGCTCTTTTTTCTTTTTTGATGTGTGCTTGTATTGTGATAAATTGGCCTCTGATCACAGTTTTTGCTGTGTCCCAAAGATTTTGGTAAGTTGTGTTTTCATTCTTGTTTGATTCAAGGAATTTTTGAATTTCAATTTTTATTTCTTCTCTTACCTAGTCTTTCTCAAGAATGGTATTGTTGAGTTTCCATGTGTTTGCTCTTTTTCTGTCAATTTCTATTGTTGATTTCTAATTTGATAGCATTATGATCTGAGAAGATGATTTGCAGTATTTCAATGTTTTTGAATTTATTAAGGCTTGTTTTATGGCCTAACATGTGGTCCATAATGGAAAATGTTCCATGTGCACTAGAGAAGAATGTATATTGTTCTGCCTTTGGGTGAAGTGCCCTGTAGATATCTATATGACCAAGTTGGTGGATTGTATTCTTTAGTTCTTCTGTATCTTTGTTTAGTTTCTTTCCAGTTGTTCTCTCTTTCAAAGAAAGTGATGTATTAAAATCTCCCACTATGACTGTGGATTCATCTATTTGACTTTTCAACTCTTTTAAAGTCTCATTTATGTATTTTGGGGCTCTTTCATTGGGTCCATAAATATTTATTATGGTTATATTTTCGTGTTCAATTGATCCTTTAATCATTATGTAATGTCCTTCCTTGTTTCCTATGGTGGTTTTTGTCTTAAAGCAAATTTGATCAGAAATTAATATTGCCACTCCTGCTGTCTTACAGTTGCCATTTGCTTGATATATCTTTTTCCAACCTTTGATTTTTAGTCTGTTTTTGTC
>NW_006921750.1:7652141-7675679 GCF_000298275.1 Orycteropus afer afer
TAGATTTAGAATCATTTCTAATTTTTCATTTATTTTGTTATTTTGTTCTTTTATTTTCTTCCAAAGTTCTTCTAAGGTTTTTTTCTGCATTTTCTGTGGTCTGTCTCTCAATCCTTTGAAGATACCTAAATAAAACTCTTTTGAATTCCTTATCAGAGAGTTCCAATGCTGCTTCTTCCTCAGGAATGTGTTCTGGATCTGTATCCTGTTCCCTTGTTTCTACCAGTTTATCTTACTTCTTTGTGTGGACTGTGATGATCTGTTGTCCTCAAGGCATCGTGTTGTCGTATTTAGATCTCTGTTAACTCTTTGTGAAGAGCAGCCAAGGGTGATTCAGGCTCTTCTTGGTAGTTTTTTACCATTGGCCCATTGGTAGAGAGGGAGGTAATGGATCTTGCTCAGTAAGTGAAGTTGCAGGAGGTGTGGGTGTAGTTGTATCTTATGGGGAGTGTTGCTGTCTCCCAATCTGTTAGACAAAAATTATAATTGAATAACCATCAAAAAACTAAAAGCACATGGACAAATAATGTACCATATTATCACACAGGAACAGTAACCAAAAAGAAAAAGGAAAAAGGAAAAAAATTATAGTAAGAAAACCTGCAATATCTAGGAATAAGGCACTAAGAAAAAAGTTAGAGAAGGAGAATGTTGAAGAAAAAAAAGGCAAAAATGTAGAAAGAAAAAAAGGGAATGGGATTAACCATGAGAAAAAAGGGGAGAAAAAAGTATTAAAATTATTATTATTTTTTTCAACCAGGAACAAGTAAAAGAAAAAAAAAAAAAAAGCTGTAACTAGTACCTGGGGAGTGGGGGGAGAATAAAGAATAATAGCAAAAAGGACAAAAGTATTAATAATAACAGTGGTTTTAAAACAGACAAATATAAGCAAACTAAACTCCAGAAAAAAGAAAGAGAGGAAGAAAAAGAAAGCAATTGGTGGAAAACAGGCCAGGACAGTCTCCAACAGACAGGGCAGCCTCTGACTGAGCACACAGACTGGGATGGAGTTCCTGTGGGCCCAGGTGTGTAGGATTGGGGGATGGGCACATCTCCATTCACCAAGCGGGTGTGGTGTATAAGAGTAACAAGAGGAATGTCACACCTTTTCAGTCGTGTAGGTCCGGAGTGTCCTTGGGGTTACTGGCATGGAGACCTGTTCTTCAGCCCCTGGAATCTGGGAGAGCGCTGTCTCTTTAAATATCCAAAATAGTCAAGCCACCTATAAACATTCAAAATGGTGGCACCGTACAGACAGGCAAAGTCCACAGCTCAGCCTGTCTTCCTCTTCACCGGTGCTTCCTGTTTTATTCCACAGCTACCAGAGCAGTCTTCTGTGCAGTCCCTTGCTAGCAGGGCTGATTTTTAGGTTAATTCTTAGGTCCTACCAGCACTCTGGTATCTCCAAGCTGTCTGTGCTGTCAGGATCGCTCAGAATTGCTGTCAGACCACAACTCCGTATGTCTCCTTTTTTGGTATTTTCATGCAAATTATTCTGCCAGTTGGGGTTTAGTTCACTTCTATATCTTTTGCTTCAAGGCTCAGGGGTCCATGATTATCTTTTGTGTCTGTGTTAATTGGTTTCCCTTTTCTTTGTTGAAGAGGGTCTGTGCAGTCTTTCTGCCTATTCCGCCATCTTGGACGGGAATCTGAGGAAGATTCTGCTGCCCAGGCTCAGGATTCATTCAGTTCTGCAGCAGCGCGGTCCATGGCTCATGCTCCCAGCTCCTGGCCTTGTTTTGGATGAAGATATTGAGTTTCTCCATCACCTCATTCCACAGATGTAGTCAATCTGATTCCTGTGTATTCCATCTGGTGAAGTCCATGTCTTTTGTGTTGTTGAAAAAATGTATTTGCAATGAATAAGTCATTGGTCTTGCAAAATTCTGTCATGAGGTCTCCAATGTTATTTCTATCACCAAGGCCATATTTTCCAACCACTGGTGATTCTTCTTCATTTCCAACTTCTACATTCCAATCACCTGTGATAATCAACACATCTGATTGTATGTTTGGTCAATTTCAGACAGCAGAAGTTGGTAAAAATCTTCAATTCCCTCATCTTTGGCTTTGGTGGTTGGTGTGTATATTTGAATAATAGTAGCATTAACTGGTCTTCTTTGTAAGCATACAGATATTATTCTATCACTGACAGCATTGTACTTCAGGACAGATCTTGAAACATTCTTTGTGATGATGAATGCCATACCATTCCTCTTCAATCTGTCATTCCCAGAATAGTTGATTAGATGGTTTTCTGATTCGAAATGGCCAAAATCAGTCTATTTCAGCTCACTAACAACTAGGATATGGATCTTTATGCATTCCATTTCATTTTTGATAATTTCTAATTTTCCTAGATTCATATTCTAAGTAGACTATGAATTGTGTGGTAGTCAAAGTTGTATGTCAACTTGGCTTGGTCTTGTTGAGTGGCTGGGAAGCTGGTGGTAGTTATTCCCCATGATGAGACTGACAATCATCTCCATAGTGGGATTTATCCCAAGGAGCTGAGTAGCTGTTTTAGGGATATTGTCTGCTTCCTGTATATAAGAAACAACTTTGGAAATGGTCTCTAGCCTTTGACATGCTTGAATCTTGCATGTAGCCAAGTCATTGTTCAACAACCTGCCATGCTCTGCCAATCTTGGGACTTCATCTGGACTTGAATTTATGGCCTGCCATGTGGTTTGGTAACATTGTGACTGTGTTTTCTTACTTGTCAACTTTGGGCTTGTCGACCTCAGCAGCCAGCAGCTGTCTAAATGAAGAAAATTCTCCAGCTTCAATGGGCTGGGGGTAGGAGATAGAGCTGAAGCCTAAGGTTGAGGGGTTTTGACCCACCCCCTAGAGCTAGTTTGAACTCAAACATAATCCTCCAAAATTGTAAGAGAATAGACTTCTGTTTGTTCAAGTTATTCCATTTGTGGTATATTCCTATCAGAGTGGCATTAGGTAACTAAAACACTATGTTCTGATTATTAATGGATGTTTTGTAGCTGCCTTCTCATGTTGAATCATGCCACATCAAAAAATGGAGTTCCTGAAAGCTTTTCTCTAAACAAATAATTAAGGTCAGCTCTATTCTAAGTAGGCAAATCTTCCCAAGTCATATTTTGAGTATCTTCCAACATGAGGGGTTCATCTTCCAGAATTATATTGGGCAAAGTTTCAGGGATATTTATAAAGTTTTCCATTAATATATCAGACAGTGTTTCACTGCTATTCATAAGGTTTTCAATGGCCAGTTCTCTGAGAAGTTGATGAGCTTTTCCTTCTTCTGAGTCTGCTCTAGTGTGGAAGCTCCACTGAAACTTGTACACCATGGGTAACCCTTCTGGCATTTGCAAAACTGGTGGCATAGCCTCCAACCTCATATCACCATGTAAGCCACCATAGGATGAAAAACCGACAGACAATTTTGTCTCTCAGCTTTTTCAAACTGCTCTGCTCACTTTTTGGCCTCCCATATAGTCTCTTCCAAAAGCCCATGGCTACTGGCTCCACTTCCAGGCTGCCTCTTAAAGATCCTGCCAAAATCCACCAGACAAATCACTGGTAGTTGGAAAATATGGCCTTGATGATAGAAATTATGCTAGAGATCACATAGTGGAATTTTGCAAGTCCAATGACTTCTTCACTTAAAATACCTTTTTCAACAACATAAACAGTGGCTATACACATGGAATTCACCAGATGGAGTACCCAGGTATCAGATGAACTACATCTGCAGAAAGAGGTGATGGAAAAACTCAATATCTTCAACCCAAACAAGGCTAGGAGCTGATTGTGGAACAGATCATAAATTGCTCATATTCAAGTTCAAGTTCAAGTTGAAGACAATTAAAACAAGTCCATGAGAGCCAAAATATGATCTAGATTATATCCCTTCTGCATATAGAGACCATCTAAAGAAGATTTCATGCATTGAACACAATGACTGAAAACCAGAGGAATTGTGGGATGACAATCGCTCAACCAGTAAGCAAACTAGTAAGCAACATCACCATAAATGGAGCAAAGATTGAAGTTGTCAGTGATTTCATTTTACTTGTATGCACAATCAATACCAACGGAGGCCCCAGTCAAAAAAATCAGACAACGTATGGCACTGGGCAAATCTGGTGCAAAAGATCTCTTCAAAGCAAAGATATCTCTTGGGAAGAATAAGGTGAGCCTATCCCAAGCCATGGTATTTTCAATCACCTCATATGCATTTGAGAGCTGGACAATGAATAAGGAAGACTGAAGAAGAGTTCACACTTTTGAGTTGTGGTGTTGGCGAAGAATCCTGAAAGTGCCATGGACTGCCAGAAGAACTAACAAATCTATCCTGGAGGAAGTGCAGATGGAATGCTCCTTGGAAGCAAGAATAGCCAGACTTCGTCTCACATACTTTGGTCATGTTGTCAGAAGGGACCCTTCTCTGGGGAAGGATACCATGCTTGGTAAAGTTGAGGGTCAATGAAAAAGCAGATGATCCTCAATGAGATGGATTGATACAGTGGCTGCAATGATGGGTTCACATGTAACAAGGATTATGAGGCTAGCACAGGACTGGGCAGTGTTTTGTTCTGTTGTACCTAGTGTTGCTATGAGTCAGAGCCAACTTGACAGCACCTAACAACAACAATATTTTTTTGAAGGAAGTGGTATGGAATAACAGAAATTTTCATACTGCTGCAGGTTTGAGTGTATATTGTTATAACCATTTTGGTATATTGACAATCTTTACTACAGATAATCTTACATATACATTGTGACTCAAAATTTCCAGGCCTTAGTATTCTCAGCCTAAGATACTTGACTGCTAACCAGAAGGCTGGCGGTTCAAACCCATCAGCCACTCCTCAGAAAGAAGGTTGGGCAATCTACTTCCATAGTGATACTGCCTCAGAAACCCAAGGAGGGTTCGCTATGAGTCAGGTCCAAGTCAATGGCACATAACAACAACAACAACAGTATTCTCAGTATAACTTTATACATATGTTCATAAAAATATGCTTAAGAATATTTATGTTGTTTTTTAGATGCCATTGCAACATTATTTGTAATAATATCACAATAAAATCACCCAAATGTCCAACAATATTTGAAAGTATGAATATATTTCAGCACATTCAGACTATTAATTAAAAATTAATGAACTCTACCTAAGGAATAGGAGCTCTGGTGGCATAGTGCCTAAAGCATTCTGACTGCTAACCAGAAGGCTGGTGATTTAAACCCACCAGCCACTCCTCAGAAGGAAGATTTGGCAAAGTACTTTCATAGTGATACATCCTTGGAAATCCAAGAAGAGTTGCTATGAGTCAGATCTGACTCAACAGCAGTGAGTCATAGTGTTAGAAGTCAGGATTTTTTTTATTAGTTTTCCTGGAATTGATTCTGACTCATTCCAACCCCTTATGTGCAAAGTAAAATTGATTTATAGGATTTTCAAGGCTGTGATGTTTCAGAAGTAGATTGCTAGGACTGTCTTCCAAGGTACATCTAAGGGTGTTAGAACTTCAAAGCTCTCGATTAATAACCAAGTGTTTAACTTTTTGCACCACCCAGGGACTCAAAAAAGTAATTGATACTTTTGGAAAGAAAATGACTGAGAGGTGCACAGAGGCTTTTATTTATAAAAATTATTCTAGCTATACACTTCTGCTTCATGGACTTTTCTATATGCATTTTTCAAAAATTTATTTAAAGAAAACAATTGAACAAAAATAAAATTTAAGCAGTTTGATGCAATTTGCTAGTGATTTATATGTCATTCTACATCATTTGTTCAAGTTGTTCTTTTTAGTTGTCATTGAGTTGACCCCTGACTCAAGGTGATCCCATGCAGAATAGAATGAAATGTTGCCTAGTGTTGCATCATTCCCATAATCCATTGCAGATTGGACCTGTTGTGATCCATAGTTTTCAGTAATTGATTTTCAAAAGTATATCATCAGGCTTTTCTTCCAAGTTTGTCTTAGTCTGGAACTTTTGCTGGAGCTTGTTCGGCATCATAGCAACATTCAAGCCTCCACTGATATATGGGTGGTGACTGCACAAGAGGTATGTTGGCTGGTAATAGAGCCTGGGTCTCCTACCTGGAAGGTGAGAATTCTACCACTGAACAAATATCTCCAATTCAGAAGATTCACTCACTGCCGTCAAGTCGGACCCCCGACTCATAACGACCCCTCTTGGGTTTCTGAGGCTATATCTTTGTGGAAGTAGATGGTTCAATTTTCCTTCTGAGGAGTGGCTGGTGGGTTTGAACTGCCAGACTTCTGGGTAGCAGTCAAATGCCTTAGGCACTACACCACCAAAGCTCCCAATTCAGAAGACTAGGGAATGGAATTATAATTGAGGGGCTAAAGGAACTCTAGAAGGCCTCTCTTCTCTGTTTCATCCTTTCCCTTTCTATAGTGACAATAGTGTAGTCAGACTTGAGGAGGAATTCACCAGCCCAAGGGTGTGTTTTATTAGGTAGACATCTTGAACACAGATATGAGAAATTAAGGCCAGCTTCTTAGTACTGACTCTGCATCTGATATTTATGAGAAATCACATAGATTGTAAGATTGCTTTTTCTATTGTCCGTGTCAGTTCTCCAGAGCAAGAAAAATGAGAGTAAAGCATGCCATGCTTTTAGTTCTTGATATGCAAAGGGTTAAAAGTAGTCATTTGGAAAGTTGCAAACCCAGTGGAGTAAGAGAGATCCCCACCAGGAGACTCTAAGAGCTGTAGGAAGAGTGGCTATAGAGATTTTGGCCTGAACATATTTTACTTTTCTGTATGCATTCCATTAGACAATTAATTCACTATTTCAGATCGTCTGAAAATGTGAACATCAAAAAATTGGAAAGTCTTAAGGGGGGTCATTTTTCTCACACTGGATTAAAAGGGATGAAACCTCAATATAAAGAGTCACAAGAATAATAAATGCTCTTCTAGTCCTCATCAATCTTGATCTCATAAATTGCCTGATTTAACCAAAGTGTCCCTATATGAATGTATGTTTTCTAGTGTGGTTATAGGGGATTATTTTTGGACCATCTTCCCACTGCAGAGTGATCTCACTTTGACTTGGAAGAATCTTCCTTCTTGGTCACAATCATGAATTCCTAGTAAGCATTTTGTAGGGTGTAACCATACCACATCCTTGCCTTTATCTTCAGTTGGTTGGGTTGTACAACCCAACCTGGTATTATCAGAATCTTATCTTATCTCTAGGTATTACAATTTAGGACTGAGTGATATTCTTGTTTCTGTGGATGAAGTTGTGAAATGTAAAACTCAGAATGTGCGGGCAACTTTATTTTTAATTAGGTAGACTTGGAAGTGTAGAAAAATGGACTACAGAGAAGGAAAAAATAAGGAGGAGAGAAACCATCAGTCTCAGTTCCAATATTGTATTCTTGGCAATGGGTTCCAAAAGACCACATTTGTCCTTACAGAAATGTTCTCATTTATGCTAGTTGAAGTAGTGTATAAGAGTTTCACTTACTGTAAAATAGTCCTAGTACATAAAATCGTCCTAATACATAGGCTGGAAATCTCCCTCTGGTAATTCTCATCCCAAACAGAATCACTGTTCTGGGTCACTTACCCTTGATATAAAGAAGCAGTTTTAATGGGCATTACAGAGAGCCATAAAGGAAATATACACATTATGTACAGACTTGCTTTCAAAACTGTGCATATGTGATGCAAATCAGTCTCCTAGGCAGCAATTACAGATTCACCAGAGAATCAATGCAGCTCAATTACAATGACCTTAATAGAATGACTGGCAGTGGAGAATATTCCTTCAGGTATTGACTGGGAAAATTCTTCTTTCAGTGTTCAGATCTTGAAAGTGCTACTGTGAGCCATTCTTTGACCATCTTTCTGATAGTTGGACATCTGCCATGTTTCATTCCTGGGATCTAGGCAAGGACTATCAAGTAATCCCAAGACAGAATGTAATCAGAGGAGTAGAGAAGAGAGCTGGCATGAAGGCCTGAAGAATCCCCTTTGAGGCTAAGAAAAGTTCAGGGACAGCATGTAGGTAGACAGAGCCAGTGGCCCAAAGGGACAAGAAAAACAATTCAGTTCATGGTCAGTAATGATCGTGACAGCAAGTATGTCCAGATTCCTCCAGTATATGTGAGGACCAGGCAAGGGTGCTTAAGAAGGTCTACAAAGTTGGTTCTATGCCAGGGATTTTACCTCAGCACCCAATGCTCTCCTGGACTGAAAGGAACAATGTCCTCATAGAATCACCTCTACGTTCTACTGTGGAAAGAGTACTGACTCAGAGTCAGAGTCCACGGGAAAATTATGGCCTGCTTACTCCATGACTTTGTACAGGTCCATGCCTCTTCTAGGCCTCTATGGAAAAAAGGGTATCTTTACTTCTGCATTTATAGCCAAGAATGAAGTAGCAAAACTGTCATTTGAACCACCTCCAAGTCTCCACAATGTGTTCCCATCACAGATGATTTAGTGTCTGCCAAAGTTATTTGGAAACTGTAAAATGCTACATATGTGTGTGTTTGAGGCACCCATTATAGAGGGCAGAGTGTACACTCTATGTTCTTGTTTTTTGCCGCTGAGTCGGACCTGACTCATAGAGACCCCTCCTTGGGTTTCTGAGGTGGTATCACTATGAAAGTAGATTGCACAGCCTTCCTTCTGAGGAGTGGCTGGTGGGTTTGAACTGCCAGCATTCTAGTTAGCAGTCAAGTGCCCTAGGCACTATGCCACCATAGACTTCTTATATGTTCTTACTACTCCAATGGCTTCCCTCTCCCATCAGAGCAGTAGTGTGATGAATGTACCCAAATTACTTTTCATTCTCATGTATCATTTAGTCCACTTTACTCCCAGAGCAGATTGCTCTATATTTCTTCTCAATTTCTTCTCTCTTACCTCACCTTGGCTTCCCTACCAGCCCTCATTGGCCAGTTTATCTGAGCCTTGACTATCTTTCTGATAGTTGGACACCTGCCATGTTCCATTCCTGGGGAGCTCTGATAGCACAGTGCCTAAGGCATTTGACTGGTAACCAGAAGGCTGGTGGTTCATACCCACCAGCCACTCCTTGGAAGGAAGATTGGGCAATCCACTTCTGTAGAGATACCACCTAGTGAACTGGACTGTACTGGCCATTTTGAATTGGACAATGATATGGACTACTATGCCTAGAATAACAAAAAGAACATTTCAAGATCAATTCTAAAATACAACACTGTCAGTGATAAGATAATATCCATAACCAACAACTAAAACCAGTTAATAAGACTATTAATCAAATTTGTGCACCAAACACTAATAGCAAAGATGAAGAAATTGAAGATTTTTACCAACCTCTGCAATTGATCAATCTTGCAATCAAGATGCATTGATAATTACTGGTGATTAGAATATGAAATTTGGAAACAAAGAAAGACTATTAGCTAGAAAACATGGCCTTGGTAATAGAAACAATATTGGAGATCACATGATAAAATTTTGGAAGAACAACAATCTATTCACTAGAAGTACCTTTTTTCAACAACAGGAATGGTGAATATACACATGGCCCTCACCACAGGCAATATGCAGGAATAGAATTGAGTACATCTGAAGAAAGCTCAGTATCATAAGTCAGAAAAAGATCATGGGTCAACTGCACAACAGACCATCAATTGCTCATAGGTAAGTTCAAGTTGAAGCTGGAAAACATTAAAACCAGTCTATGAGACCAAAGTATAACATTGAGTATATTCTACCTGAATTTAAAGACCTTTGCAAGAATAAAAAAACAAACAGCCATTGAATCAATGCCAACACACAGCTATCTTCCTTGGGTTTCCAAGTCAGTAATTCTTTATGGAAATAGATTACTTGGTCTTCCTTCCACAGAGTGGCTTGTGAGTTTAAAACAACAACCTTCTGGCTAGCAGTCAAATGCCTCAGGCACTATGCCACCAGAGCTCCTTATTGCAAGAATAAGTTTGACAATTCCACACTAATGACTGGAGACCAAAAGAGTTGTGGATGATATCAATGACATAATATGTGAAGAAAGCAAAAGGTCATTAAAAAGACAGGAAAAAAAAAAAAAAGACTTTAATGAATGCTAAAAGGCACTATGAAACTTGTCTTTCCTTGAATGTAGAATAGGTGAAACAAATGGAAGAAATGAGGATGTAAAAAAGTTGAACAGAAGGTTTCAAAAGACAACTGAAGAAGAGAAAATAAAATATTAAAATGAAATGTGCAAAGACCTGGATTTAGAAAACCAAAAGGAAAGAACAATGCTTCGCTTTTCTCAAGCTGTAAGAACTGAAGAAAAAAAGCTATGATTTGCAATACCGAAGGATTCTATTGGCAAAATATTGAATGATGCAGGAAACATCAAAAGAAGATGAAAGAAATACTGAGAGTCACTGTGTTGTTGTTGTTAGGTGCCATCAAGTTGTGTCTGACTCAAAGAAACCCTATACACAACAGAACAAAACACTGGTCCCGCACCAGCTCCATGATCCTTGCTGTAATTGAGCCCATTGCCTCAGCCATTGTGTTAATCCATCTAATTGAGGGACTTCCCCTCTTTCATTGACCCTGCATCTTCCCAATTATGACATCCTTCTCCAGGGAATGGTCTCTTCTGACAACATGACCAAAGTAGGTGAATAAGATGAGATGAAAAAGAGATGAATAAAAAGAATAAAAAGAATAAAAAACCAAACTCACAGCCATCGAGTCAATTCCAACTCATAGCTAGCCTCTTTGGGTTTCCAAGGCAGTAATTCTTTATAGAAGTAGACTGCCCAGTCTTCAGTCCACGGAGTGCCTTGTGAGTTTGAACCACCAACCTTCTGGTTAGCAGTCAAATACCTTAGGCACTTTGCCACCAGAAGTCTGGTCATTTTCACTTCCAAGGAGCATTCTGTCTGCACTTCCTCCAGGACAGATTTGTTAGATCTTTCAGCAAACCATGGTACTTTCAGCATTCTTTGCCAGCACCACAACTCAAAAGCAGCAATTCTTCTTCTGACTTCCTTATCCAATGTCCAGCTCTCACATGCATATGAGGCAATTGAAAATGCCATGGCTTGTGTCAGGCACAACTTAATCCTCAAGAAGACCTTTTTGCTTTTCAGCACTTGAAAGAGGTCCTTTGCAACCAATTTGCCAGTGCTATACTTCATTCGATGTCTTGACTGCTGCCTCCATTGGTGTTGATTGTAGAATCAAGCAATGTGAAGTCTTTGACAACTTCAATCTTTTCTCTATTTATTGTGATACTGCTTATAGGTCCAGTGGTGAGGATTTTTTTCTTTATATTGAAATGCAGTCCATACTGCAGACTGTATTATTCAATCCTTATCAGTATGTGCTTCAAGTCACCCTCACTTTCAGCAAGGAAAGTTGTATTATCAGCATACCACAGGGTGTTAATGATTCTTCCTCCAATCCTGATGCCATGTTCTTCTTCATATAGTTCAGCTTCTTGTATTAATTGCTCAGCATACAGACTGAACAAGTATGGTGAAAGGATGCAACTCTTATGCACTCCCTTCTTGATTTTAAACCATGCAGTGTCCCTTAGTTCTGTTTGAATGATATTCTCCTGGTCTATGTACAGGTTCTTCATGAGTACAATTAAGCATTATGGAATTCCCATTCTTCTCAATGTTACACATAATTTCTTATGATGCACACAATCAAATGCTTTTGCATAGTCAATAAAACACAAGTAAACACCTTTCTTGTATTCTTTGCTTTCAGCCAAGATCCATCTGACATCAGCAATGATATCCTCACTCCACTTCCCCTTTTAAATCTAGGTTGCATTTCTGGAAATTCTTTGTCAATATACTGCTGCAATTATTTTTGAATTGTCCTCAGTAGATTTTACTTGTATGTGATATCAGTGATATTGTTTGATAATTTCCACATTCTGTGGGATCACCTTTCTTTGGAATGGATACAAATATGGATCTCTTCCAGTCAGTTTGCCTGGTAGCTGTCTTCCAAATCTCTTGGCATAGCTGAGAGAGTGCCTGCATTGGGGCATCCATTTGTTGAAACATCTCAGTGGGTATTCTGTCAATTCCTGGAAACCTGTTCTTCGTGACTTCCTGCAGTGCACCTTTGACTTCTTCTTTGAATACCATTGGTTCTTGATCATAGGCCACCTCTTGAAATCCTGAAATGGATGAGCATCAACCAGGTCTTCTTGGTACAATGACTCTGTAATCTTTCTATCTTCTTCTTCTTATGATTATTTTTTAAGATGCATTTTATTGAAATATAATTTATGTACAGTGAAATATGCAAAACTAAAGTAACATGGGTCAATACATTTTTTTGCAGTGTTCCCTCCCCTCCCTTCCCACCCCTGTTTTTGTTGTTATGTGCCTTTGAGTTGGACTCGACTCATACCGACCCCTCCTTGGGTTTCTGAGGCAGTATCACTATGGAAGTAGATTGCCCCATCTTCCTTCTGAGGAGTGGCTGGTGGGTTTGAACCGCCAGCCTTCTGGTTAGTAGTCAAGTGCCTTAGGCACAATGCTACCAGAGAGTTCCCTTCCCTATATAAACCTTTCCTTGACTTTTCACAATAATGAACTAATACTATATTTGTCTGTTATTGACTTTTTTCACTCAGCATAATGTCCTCCAAGTTTGTCCCTGTTATGTGGTGTTTTGCAGATTCTACATTATTCTTTAGGGTCACATAGTATTCCACTGTGTGTATGTACCACACTTTGCTTATCCATTCTTCTGCTGATGTGCAAGTAGGTTGTTTCCATCTTTTTGCTATTGTAAAGAGTGTTGCAATGAACATGCTGTGCATATATCTTTTCTTATCCCAGCTCTCACTTCTTTAGGATATATGCCTAGTGTGATAGTTAGAGCTGTGTGTCAACTTGGCTGGACCACAATTCTGTGTGATTTAAGCAATTGTGATGTGGGTTATTCCCATAATGGGATCAGATGTATATGTTTTGAGCAGCCAATCCATTGAAAGGGAGCCTCCTTTATGGACATATATTTATGGACATCCTGGAAAAAGAGACACTCTTCTGTGGATTGGGATCCTGTTGTGCTGCTTGCAGCTGTCCATGAGCGAACAATCCACCATTCAGCCTGGGGATCTTGGATTCATTATTCGTTGGAGTTAACAGCCAGCACACTGCCTGCCAACCTTGAGCTCGTCAGCCTCCGCAGCTGTGTGAGTCAGGAAAAGCCTCCAGCTTGACGTTTGATCCAAGAACTTGGGACTTTCCAGCTTCTATAAATGAATGAGCCATTTTCCTAAGCTAAATTTCTCTTTCTCTATATGTGTATATAAGTTTTAGTTGTTTTGCTTCTTTAGAGAACCAAGTGTAACACATTTGCACCAGGAGTGGTTCTAGAGAAACAAAATCATAAGGATGGACTTCCTAAATTGGTTCTCACAGATTCTGTTTCGATTCTCCAATTTGATTAATCGCAAAGGCACTGGTGACACTGCTTCCATTAGTAAAGATGGCCCTGTTAATCCATGGTGTGAGTTGGCAGCATTAATATGCAAAATATCACCACCAATAGATCAAGTACTTTTGAGAAGTGAGACTCTGGGTGATCGCATATTTGATACTTTTCTGCAATTTTGTCAGCATTAAGAGTATAAGGAAGCTGGTTGATTGGTCCTACTTTCCCTAAAAACAGTTTGGCAATCTACTTCCATAATGATACAGCCTCAGAAAGCCAAGGAGGTATCACTAGGAGTTGGGTCAGACTCGACGGCACATAACAACAACAACAAACCCTAAACAAAGTGATAAAAGAGCAAGATGAGTTCATGGCTGCTGAGTCACAGCTTAAGCACCGCATAAAAGACCTCAATGTTTCCAGTTGCAGTCTGAAAGAAAGCCTTATTTCTTCTAGTAACAGAGCTGAGAATGCCAGAAAACAAACCCAGAGTCTTATGGTAATGGTGGCTGAATTACAACACCAATTAAATTGCCAACCCAGAATGGTGTCTGAAGTTAAAGTGAGGGCATTGATTGGGAAAAAAATGGGATCCTGAGTCCTGGAATAGGAACATATGGGCAGATAGCCAGGAAGATAAGGATATGGAGCCTGTAAATTCTGTTAAATCCCTCCCATCTGAAGGGATTACTATAAAACCATTATTCCTTCCACCTTAGTTTGATAGGACTGACCCAACTGTTCCTCCTAGGTCATTGCCTGAGGCAGAGGCCTTGTAAGACATTGCTGAATGTTCCCAGGAACTTCTCCAACCACACATTGTGGCTGCTAGACCTATAACTAAAGTTAATTCCAAGTGAGCCCCAAAAGGTGAAATACAAAGTATGACTGAGAAGGTGGTATGTTACACCCAAAAAGACCTACTTGATTTTGCTAACATGTACAGACAGAAACCTGGAGAATACTATGGGAATGGCTACTGAGGGTGTGGGATAAGGGTGCAAGGAATGTAACATTGGATCAGTCTGAGTTTGTTGATTTAGGCCCACTAAGTACAGATTCTTCATTCAAAATTTTAGTTCAAGAAGTTAGGAAAGGATCTAATGGTTTATTTGGTTGGCTTACTGAAGCATGGATTATGCAGTGGCTGACCTTAAGTCAAGTTTAAGTACCAGTCCTGCCTTGGTATAATGTAGACGAAGGTAGTTCTTAATATCAGCTATGACCACGTGACCAGTTGCAGAATCAAGGACTGTCATTGTTATATTTCTTCATTGTGTATGTACATCAAATATTTTTGTTTCCTTCTGTTATGAACTGTGAAATATAAATAAGGTTAATGCGTTCAGTTGTACATGTGATAGCATATCATACTAGGAGCAAATATGACTTTAGACACTTGCCTGCCAACCAGACGGCTGGCGGTTCAAACCCACCAGCCACTCCTCAGAAGGAAGGTTGGGCAATCCTACTTCCGTAACGCTACTGCCTCGGAAACCCAAGGAGGGGTCACTATGAGTCGGGGCCGACTCGACAGTATATAACAACAACAACAACAACATTTAGAGATTATATATAGTTAAGAAGATGTGTACAACTGCCAAGTTGACAAGGGGTGGACTGTGATAGTTGTAGCTGTGTGTCAACTTGGCTGGACCACAATTCTGTGTGGTTTAAGCAATTGTGATGTGCGGTATTCCCATGACAGGATCAAATGCATATGTTTTGAGCAGCCAATCCATTGAAAGGGAGTTTCCCTAGGGGTGTGGCCTGCTTCCAATATATTTATGGATTCCCTGGGAAAAGAGACATTCTTCTGTGGATCGGGAATCTGTTGTGCTGCCTACTACTGTCTGTGAGAGAACAATCCACCATTCAGCCTGGAGATCTTGGATTCATTTGTTGGAGTCAACAGCCAGTATACTGCCTGCCAACCTTGAGCTTGTCAGCCCCTGCAGCTGCATGAGTCAGGAGAAGCCTCCAGCTTGATGTTTGATCCAAGAACTTGGGACTTGTCAGCTTCTATAAGTGTGTGAGCCATTTTCCTAAGATAAATTTCTCTTTTTCTATATGTGTATATAAGCTTAACTTGTTTTGCTTCTCTAGAGAACCCGTCTAACACACTGAGTAATGGGATTGCTGGGTCAAATGGTATCTCCAATTCCAGCTTTCTAAGTTATTGCCATACTGCTTTCCACAGTGGTTGTATCACTTCACAGTCCCACAAGCAGTATATGAGAGTGTCAATCTCTCCACATTCCCACCCGCATTTGTTATTTTCTATCTTGTTGAATCTTGCCATCAGTGCTGGGGTAAGGTGGTATCTCATTGTTGTTTTGATTTACATCTCTCTGATGGCCAATGATCATGAGCATCTGTTCATGTATTTGCTGGCTGCCAGAGTATCCTCTTTGGTGAAATGTCCATATATGTTGCCTGCCCATTTTTGAATTGGATTGTTAATCATTTTGTTGTTGAGGTGTTGGAGTTTTCTATAAATTTTAGAGATAAGTCTCTTGTCAGATATGTAATTATCAACAAGTATGAATTTGTTGTTGTCATTTTGTTATGTGCTTTTTTGTGGTGTTGATTTCTTTGTTCTGTGTAATTTTCTATGCTGAGCTCATTTTGTTTATGAATCATGTCATCACTTCCATCATTGTTATTGTTTTAGTATTTACTAAATATTTGTACCGGCACTCTTTTATATTTTAATAGGAAGGTTTGTCATTTTTCTTTGAGGTTACCCTGTGATTTATAATTTCTTCCCAAGTTAGGAACAGTCTGTCTCTCTTGTAGTTGTCTTGACTTCCCTACCATTTAGAAGTTCTATAACTACATAGTTTTTTCCCTCTCTTGGTTTGTGGTTATCTTCATTTGACAATTGATATCTCTGTTTCCATGTTTACAAACTTGTATGCTTATTTACTTTGGATACTTCTGTAGATGGGTTGGTTTCTTGGTTAGGTCATCATGTGTGTTAATGCTCAATTGTTGTTTGCTGTTGTTCTCCATCCAAAGGACTCCCTTTAGCATTTCTTATAAAGTTGGTCTGGTTTTACCAAATTCCCTTAATTTCTGCTTATCTGGAAATGTTCTAATTTCACCATTATATTTGAGGAACAATTTTGCAGGGTATATAATTCTTGGTTGGAAATTTTTCTCTTTCAGGTTTTTATATATACATCCCATTGTCTTCTCACCAGCATGATTTCTGCTGAGAAATTCAAGTTTAGTCTTATTGGTTGCCACTTGTAAGTAATGTTTCATTTTTCCCATGCTGTTGTCAGGATTCTTCCTTCCTTCATTCCTCCCTCCTTCCCTTCCTCCCTTCCTCCCTTCCTTTTTCCCTTTACATTTGAGGATGATATGTCCTGGTGATTTTCTTTTGGGATCTATCCTTTTTGGGGTTCGTTGGAGTTCTTGAATGGATATATTCTCATCTTTCATCATACCAGGAAAATTCTCTTCCAACAAAACTTCGACAGTTTTGTTTTTTTTTTCTGCAGTTTCATTTGTCTCTTCCTGTTCTGGAATTCCAATTACACATAGGTTATTCCTTTTGATAGTATGCCATATGAACCTTAGGGTTTCTTCGTTTTGTTTTGATCTTTTCTTCTGATTGTTCCTTTCCAAAGAAACATTGAGGTATTTTCTTTCAATCTCACTAATTTTGTCTTCCACTGATTCAATTCTACTTCTTTGCCTGTTCAGTATGTTATATATTTCTGAAAATTTAGTATTACTCTTCTGGATTTCTGCTGTAGGTATTGTATCATTTCTAATTTTTCACTTATTTTGTCATATTGCCCTTGTATTGTTTTTTAAAATCAGTCTAGAGTTTTCTCTGTGTTTTCCTCAATTTTGTCACTGTTTTCCTTGATTCATCTCTCAATTTGTTGAAGGTAACTAAATAGAATTTTTTTGAATTCCTTATCAGGGAGCTTCAATGCTGTCTCTTCCTCACGAATGTGTTTTGGGTCTGTATCTTGGTTCCTTGTTTCCCCTGCTTTTTCTTGCTTCTTTGTGTGCCCTGTGATGTTCTGTTGTCTCTGAGGCATTGTGACATGTTTGTATTTATATTTAATTGGTGATTGTAAGTTGGAGTGACTTGGCCATGATTTTTGTTTTCTTTCTTTTCTTTTTTCTTTTTTTTTTTGTATGTTATCTACATAAGCAAGATACTGTGCTGTGCTCCTCTATTCGCTAGTTCATAGCACTTATACAACCACCACTGTTTACTTTCCTGTTGTCTGCTTTCTGTATGTCCCTGCCATCCTTGGCAAATAGTGCCTATTCTTAGGTCCCTGGAATCCAAATGAGAATGCTTTCACTTTAAAATCCAAAATGGCCACCACTTGTAAATGTTCAAAATGGCTGCACCCTCAGTTACTTTAAATATCCAAAATGACCACTCTGTGTAAATATTCAAAATGGCTGCACCATCCAGAGAGCCAAAAGTCCACAGCCCAGGTTGTCTCCCTCCTTGCTATTTCCCTTCCTAGTCATAGGCCACTAATGCCATTGTCTTTGTAGCCCTTGCTAACCAGGGCTGGTCTTTAGGTCAATTCTCAGGTCCCAACACCACTTGGAAATATTTAGGATGTTGGTCCTGTCAGAGTAGCTGACAGTCCACTGCTCTGAACATCTCCATACTCACTGTTTTTGTTCAGGTTTTTCCACTGTTGTTGTTATGTGGCATTGATTCAGCCCTGACCCATAGCCACCCCTCCTTGGGTTTCCGAGGGAAGATCACTATGGAAGTATATTGCCCAAACTCCTTCTGGGGAGTGGCTAGCGGGTTTGAACCACCAGCCTTCTGGTTAGCAGTCAAGTGCCTTAGCCACTAGTTGGTGCCTAATCCACTTCTGTATACTTCCTTTCAAAGCTCAAGTCTCCAGGATTATCTTCTATATCTCTGTCCATTGTTTCTCTTTTCTTTGTTGAAGAAGGCCTGTGAAGCTTGTCTGCCTATTCTGCCATCTTATTGGAAATTCTCCTTCTATCTTCTTTTGATTCTTCCTGCATCATTCAATATTTTGCCCATAGAATCTTTCAATATTGCAATTTGAGGCTTGAATTTTTTCCTCAGTTCTTTCAGCTTGAGAAATGCCAAGTGTGTTCTTTCCTTTTGGTTATTTAACTCCAGGTCTTTGCACACTTCATTATAGTAATTGGCTTTGTCTGTTCTAGCTGCTCTTTGAAGTCTTCTGTTCAGCTCTTTTATCTTGTCATTTCTTCCATTTGCTTTAGCTACTCTCTGCTCAAGGGCAAGTTTCAGAGTGTCTTGTGACATCCATTTTGGTCTCTTCTTCCTTTCTTGTCTTTTTAATGACCTCTTGCTTTCTTCATGGATGATGCTCTTGATGTCTTCCCACAATTCTTCTGGTTTTTGCTCCTTGGTGCTCAATGCATCAATTCTATTCTTTACATGGTCTCTAAATTCAGGAAAGATATAATCAAGATCATATTTTGGCTCTCATGGACTTGTTTTAATTGCCTTCAACTTCAAGTTGAACTTGCATATGAGAAGTTGATGGTCTGTTCCACAATCAGCTCCTGACCTTGTTTTGGCTAGAGATATTGATCTTTTCATTGCCTCTTGCCACAGATGTAGTCAATCTGATTCCTGTGTACTCCACCTGGCAAAGTCCACATGTATAGCCATTGTTTGTGTTGTTGGAAAAAAAGGTATTTGGAATGAATAAGTCACTGATGTAACAAAATTCTATCATGCAATCTCCAGCATTATTTCTGTCACCAGACCAAATTTTCCAACTACTGGTGATTCTTCTTTGTATCCAACTTTTGCATTCCAAGCACCAGTGATAGTTAACACATCTTGATAACACATTCAGTCAATTTCATACTGCAGAAGTAGATAAAAATTTTTAATTTCCTCATCTTTGACTTTGTGTTTGGGTGTGTATATTTTAATAATAGTATTATTAACTGGTCTTCTTTGTAGGCATATGGATAAATCCTATCACTGACATCATTGTACTTAGGACAGATCTTGAAACATCCTTTGTGATGATGAATTCCATGCCATTCTTCTTCAAATTGTCATTCCCAGCACAGTAGATCATATGGTTGTCTGATTCAAAATGGCCAAAACCAGTTTATTTCAGCTCACTAATACCTAGGATATCAATCTTCATGTGTTTCATTACATTTTTGACAACTTCCAGTTTTCCTAGATTCATACTTTGTACATTCCATGTTCCAATTATTAATGGATGTTTGTAGCTGTTTCTCCTCAATTTGAGTCATGTCAGTCAGCAAATGGAAGTCCTGAGGTTTACTTTATCAATATCATTAAGTTGGTTCTACTCTGATGAGGCAGTTCTTTCCCAGTTGTATATTGATAGCCTTCAGACCAAAGGGACAAGTGTTCTTGCACTGTATTGGATGATGTTTCAGAGCTATTCATAAAGTTGCCCACTATTGTATCAGACACTGTTTCTCTGCTATACATAAGGTTTTCCCTGGCCAATTCTTTGAGAAGTAGATGACCTCTTCCTTCTTCCTAGTCTGTGTTAGTCTGTAAGCTGCATTGATACCTGTACACAATGTGCAACCTTGCTGGCATTTGAAACACTGGTGGCACAGCCTTATGCCTCACAACAACACGCAAGCCACCACAGTAAAACAAAGTGATAGACAAGTTTCTCCCACTTAGCTGTTCAAAATTTCTCCTCCCTCCCTTTTCCTGGATCCTGCTGCTCTATATGTCATCCTCGGCTTTTCCCCTGCTTTCTGCTTCACTGTACCAAAAATAATTGGTCAACATTCCACCATTTAAGGAGACAGCATATGATCAAGAAAGAATGGTATTGAAGGAATAAGTTCATGCTGCACTGAAGAATTAGCAAAAAACAAGGCCCCAGAAATTGATGGAATAAAAATTGAAATATTTCAACAAATGGACACAACACTGGTAGCACTCACTTGTCTGTGTCAAGAAATTTGAAGATAGCTACCTGTCCAAATTACTGGAAGAGATACATAAATGCCTATTTCAAAGAAAGGCGATCCAGTAAAATAGGAAAATTATTGATCAGTATCATTAATATCACATGCATTTAAAATTTTATTAAATATAATTCAAAAATCATTGTGGCAATTGCAGTCAATGTCATGAGACATAGTGTATGTGAGCTGCTGCATGGAAAGTGAATTTGCTTTATAAACTTTCACTCAAATCACAATTAAAAAAAAAAAAAAAAAAAGTAGCAATACATCAATTGTCAGAAGTTAAAGCCAGATTCAGAAGAGGACATGGAACAAGGGAAATCATTGTTGATGTCAGATGGATCTTGGCTGAAAGTATTGAATGCCTGTTGTTTAATGACTATGCAAAATCATTCGATTATGTGAATAATAACAAATTATGCATAATGTTACAAAGCATGGAAATTCCAGAACACTTAATTATGTTCACACAAAGCCTGTGCATAGACAAGAGGCAGTTCTTCCAACACAGCAAGAGGATACTGCATGGTTTATAATCAGGGAAGGTATGCATCACAATTGTAGTCTTGCACTATACTTATTCAATCTGTATGTTTAGCAAATGATCTGAGGAGCTTCACTGTATGAAAAATGCAGCATCAGGATAGGAGGAAGAATCTTTAACAACCTGTGATGGGCAAATGACACAACATTCCCTGCTGAAAGTGAATACAACTTGAAGCACTTCCTGATGAATATCAATGACTACAGCCATCAGCATGTATTATACCATAACATAAAGAAAACAAATATCCTTACAAGTGATCCAATAAGCAATATAATGAAAAACAGAGAAAATATTGAAGTTTTCAAGGATTTCACTTTACTTTGATCAAAAATCAACACTCATAAAGCAGAAGTCAAGCAATCAAATGATGTACTGCATTGGGAAAATCTGCTTCAAAAGACCTGTTTAAAGTGTTAAAGATAAAAAATGTCCCTTTGAGAACTGTGGTATGCTTGATCTAAGCCATATGAATGCAAAAGGTGGACAATTAATAAGGAAGACTGAAGAAGAATTGATTCCTTTGAATTTTGGTGTTGGTGAAGAATAATGAAAAGTGGACTTTCGGAAGAATGAATAAATATGTCTTGGAAGAAGTACAGCCAGAATGTTGTTTAGAAGTGAGTATGGCAAGACTCCATTTCACATATCTTGGACATGTCCTTAGACATGTCCAGTCCCTGGAGAAGGACATTATGCTTGGTTAAGTAGAAGGTCATCAAACCTTCAACAAGATGAAAAGATATAGTGGCTGCAACAATGAGCTCAAACATAGTAACAATTGAGAAGAGCACAGGACTGGGCATTATGTCATTCTGCTCTTCACAGGGTTTCCATAAATCAGAATCAATTTGATGGCATCTAATCACAACAACAGAACACCAGGAAAGAGGACAGTAGAATTCTTATTTTTGGAGACATGTTTGTTTTTGTGTTGTGTTTTAACATGTTTTAGTTTTAGTTTAGTTTTGTTCTTCTGAAGAGTATCCTAGAATTAAAGGATGGCACAGAGTTGATTTAGCACACCATGTGACTTATCAATGAAGCCCTTCACTAGAAACTCTCCAACTTTCAGCTATGTGTAAATTCCTTCTAGTTAATAAAATCCAAAACCTCCACAGTGAGTGCTAGATGGAGGATCTGTAAAAAAAGAGAATGAGAAATGATCTCTGTCCTTGTGAGTCTAACCTCTCAGTTGCACAGGTGGTTTCTCCTTCTAGTTGATGATTGTACTCCACCTCCTCCCTCTTTTTCTTCCTGAATGCAGTGCATTGCCTTCAGAGTGTTGGCTTGAAGTTTTGGGGAATGTCTTTGCATAGATGAGACAGGCTTGTGCTTATAAAAGGCTTCTTAAATGTCTGATGCTGCTCAACAAATTGCTCCATCCTTATGTTTTATCATACAATATTTCCTGATCTATCTCAATTTGCTTCTATCCTAGGTTCATGAGTGTTAAATGATCCCATCGTTTGTCTCCTAAGATGTATCCTGATCCATAGAATCACCTGTCCCTCTTGTGTTCTGTCCTTTCAGGTTGCAGTCTGACATGCACAGTCCAGAGCTGAGTTAACATATGAGCCTTTTTCCTCAAATTCTGACTTCCCTCATGGTCAAGAGAACATTAACACTGATGTCCACCTCTCCCTTAAAGGCCTGCTTAATCAAGTCCCATTCCTGATTGGAAAGACAAACCTCTTTACCAGAACACAGATTGTTTGAATCAGTTCCTTCTACTGGAATGCCATATCCCTCATACAAGTGTATGGACCTTCCCTTAAAGAATTACTCCAAGATGTTATTACGAGTGAGGAACAAATAGATGATTTTCCCCAACATCACAAACATCTTAAAGTGTAGCATTGAAATTTCAATCCAGATAAATTTTACTGTTAAGACCCAGTTATTCTCTGCTGTTTGGGAAGTCTTAACTTTCTAATGTTCATCATACACTTCATAGAAACAAGCAATCTGTCATAACTAACCCAAATTCTGCACTGGTATGTTTTGAACATAGTAACTTTTATTTATTAAGATCTTGTGGTAGTTAAATTTGTATTTCAACTTGGCTGGGCCTGGTTGAGTGGCTAGGCAGCTGGTGGTAGTTATTCCCCATGATGAGACTGGCAATCAACTCCATGGTGGGATCTACCACAAGCAGCTGATTAGCTGCGTTTGGGATGTGGTCTGCTTCCTATATATAAGGGAAGCCTTGGGGATAGTCTCTAGCTTATGGCACACTTGAACCCTGCATGTAGCTGTGTCATTGTTCAACAGCCTGCCATGCTGTGCCAACCTTGGGACTTTTTTTTTTTATTATTGTGATTTGGGTGAAGATTTACAGAGCAAATTCACTTTCCATACAGCAGTTCACATACACTTAGTCTCATGTCATTGACCACAGTTTACCACAATGCAACAGCTTCCCTCCCACTTCCTCCCCATAGTGACCTCTTCCCAGTGTCCATTCCTCCATACTCTCCTGTCCCCTGAGCTGTCTCCCTGTGCATAAGCAGCCCTTCCATCTCCCATGATTGTTCTTTCCAAGGTGTGTTAGATTGGGTTCTCTAGAGAAACACAAAAAA
>NW_006921750.1:7675948-7678483 GCF_000298275.1 Orycteropus afer afer
GAGAGATTCAAGCTGACATGCAGTATATTGGTTGTTGTTTCCAATAAAAGATGAATCCGAGACCTCCAGGGCGAGCGGTGAGCAGCTCACTCAAGGAAGTCTGTAGTTCGGAATGCCGTTCTTCCAGATTGTCCTTGGAATATCATTGCAAGCAGGCCACACCCCTAGGGAAACTCCCCTTGGGCAGACCGGCCACTCAGAACTCAGTCATCTGATCCCATCATGGAAACAACCACCCACAACTGGGGTCCAGCCAAGTTGACATACAGCTCCAACTATCACACAAGGCATGTGTCTAATTGAGGTAAATGTTTAACTCACATGCCTGTACTTTGTTTGGCTGAAAACCACAGGTATGGGTTCAATTTCAGACCTGAAGGGCAGCTAGGGGCCATAGTCTCAGTGGTTCCACTGGGCTCTATTGGACCAGCAAACCTAGTCCCCGCATTCTTTTTTTTTTCTCCAAATGATTTTGAGTTTTGTTCTACATTGTTCTCCCTCTTTATCCAGAATCTCCTACATAGATCCCCTTCCAAGTGGATGACCATGGTAGCCAGGCACCATCTAGTTCTTCTGGTCTCATAGTTGTATAGGTTGCAGATCGGATGGTGTACCAGTTGCTAGGACTAATTGTTTCCATTAATTTTGGTTTTCTTCTTTCTTTGCTCTTGACTAGGAGAGACCCACATTGCATCTAGATGGCAGCTTGCTAGCTTTTAAGATCCCAGTCACTACTTCCCAAAGTAGGAGGTGGAACAATGTTTTGTATAGTATGTTATGCCAATTAAGCTTGATGTCCAACCTTGGGACTTTCGATGGATTTAAATTAATAGCCTGCCGTGTGGTTTTGGTAACATTGGGACTGTGCCTTTTTATTTGTCGACCTTGGGATTGTTAACCTCAGCAGCCAGTGGCTGCGTGAATGAAGTGTCTCTAGCTTCAATCGGCTGGGAGCAAGAGGCAGAGAGGAAGCCCAAGGTTGAAGGGCTTTTGAAAACACAGTGCCTAGATCCTGACACTTTGAAATTAGACTTATAGCCTCCAAACTGTGAAAGGATAGACTCCTGTTTGTTAAGGCCATCCCATTGGTGTATATTTCTGTCAGAGTGGCACTAGGTAACCAAAACAGATGTCTGAGTAAACTATTGAGGCCCACTATTTATTCTTTTACTTTTTAATTTTTATTGTGATTTGGGTATAAGTCCACCTAGTAAATTCATTTTCCATACAGCAGCTCACATACACTTTGTCTCACGACATTGACTGCAATTCCCCACAATACATCAATTTTCTTCCCACTTTCTCCCTATAGTTATCTCTTCCTTTTGTCCTTCCTTTCCATGCACTCCCGCCCCCCAAACTGTCTCCCTGTGCATACACAGCCCTTCTATTTTCCCATGATCTATCTCTAAAAAGAGTGCATCTACCTAATCTCAATGTTAATCTCATATGCCTGTCTGTTATTTGGCTGGAAGCTACAGGAGTGGGTTCAATTCCAGACCTGAACGGCAGTTAGGGGCCACAGTCTCAAGGACTCTACCAGACTCTACCAGACCAAAAAACTAGGTCTCCCTCTCCACGTTTTTTATTTTTTTTTTTATTTTTTGAGTTTTGTTACGCATTATATTCCCACTCTATCCAGGATCTCCTACACAGATCCCCATCCAAGTGGTTGACTGTGGTAGCCAGGGACCATCAAGTTCATCTGGTCTCATAGTCATATAGGCTGAGGATCACATGACATACTTGGCTTTGGACTAATTGTTTCCATGTGTCTTTGGTTTTATTCATTCTTCTTTACTATTGTAAATAGTAGTGATTTCTTTATTTCTTTTTCAGTAATCTCTTTGCTGGTGCAGAGGAATCCAACTGATATTTGGATGTTGATGGTGTATCCTGCCACAATTCTAAATTGCTCAATTAGTTCCAGTAGATTTTTTATTGAATCTCTTGGGTTTTCTATGCATAAAGTTGGCTAGTGGTTTTGTATAGATGCCCTTTTTTATGTTGAGGAATGTCCTTTCTATTCCTATTTTGCTGAGAGTTTTTTTTTTTTTTTTTAATCAGGAATGGGTGTTGGATTTTATCAAATGCCTTTCCTTCATCGATTTATATGATCATGTAGTTCTTTTCCTTTGTATTATTTGTGTGATGGATGATGATTGTTTTTCTAATGTTGAACCACCCTTGCATAACTGATAAGAAACTTACTTGGTTATAACCTATTATTTTTTGGATATGTTATTGCAGTCTATTGGCTATCATATTGTTGAAGATTTTTGCATCTATTTTCTTGAGGGATATAGTTCTGTAGTTGTTCTTTTTATTTTATTTTATTAATTTATTTTATTGTGATTTGGGTGAAGATTTACAGAGCAAATTCACTTTCCATACAGCAATTCCTACATGTTTGTCTCAGGACATTGACCACAGTTTACCACAATGCAACAGCTCCTCTCCCACTCACCATAGTTACCTCTTCCCAGTGTTCATCCCTCCATGCACTCCTGGCCCCTGAGCTGTCTCCCTGTGCAT
>NW_006921750.1:7682468-7687782 GCF_000298275.1 Orycteropus afer afer
GCACCACTCAGGAATCTCCAAGCTGTCTGTGCCATGCCATCAGGATTGCTCAGTATTGCTGCCAGACCACAGCTCCGTCTGTCTCCTTTTTTGGTATTTTCATGCAAATTCTTCTGCTAGTTGGGATTTAGTCCACTTCTATATCCTTCCCTTCAAGGCTCAGGGGTCCAGGATTATCTTCCATGTCTGTGTTAATTGGTTTCCCTTTTCTTTGTTGAAGTGGGTCTGTGCAGTCTTTCTGCCTAGTCCACCATTTTACTGGAACTCAGCCATAGTATTTTCAATAGTCTCATATGCATGTGGAAGCTGGAGGCTCATTTGGAGGCAACAGTGGTCTAATGTCCCCTTCCCCACCCTGCTCTGGGAAGCAGTCGGGCTTCCCCACAATCAGCCAGGCCCAGGGAGCCCAGGACCAAAGGTCTGGGCAGTGGGTGTGCTCCCAGGGGGTGGCAGCCAAAGTCCCGTTCTGGGGGCCAGGAGGCTCTGTAATCTGTAGTTGTTCTTTTAAGTGATATCTTTGCCTGGTTTTGGTATCAAGGTTATGCTTGCTTCATAAAATGAATTTGAGAGTGTTCCATCATTTTTCATGTTGTGGAACAGTTTGAGTAGGATTGGTGTCAGTTCCTCTCTGAACATTTGGTAGAATTCTTTCTTGAAACCATCTGGACCAGGATTTTTTTGCTGATAATTTTTTTATGACCTGTTCAATCATCTTTTGTTATGGATCTATTCAACTTTTGCATGTTAGTCTGTATTAGTTTAGGTAGGTTGTGTGTTATTAGAAATCTCTCCATTTCTTCTAGATTTTCATATTTGTTGCAGTACAGTTCTTCATAGCACCCTGCTGGTATCTTTTTTTTTTTTTTTTTCTCAGTTGGTTATGTTGTGGTGTCACCCAATTCATTTCTTATTCATGTTATTTGTATTCTCTACCTCTTTTGCTTTCTTCAATTTGCTAGTGTTTTGTCAATTTTTTTAATTTTTAAGGGAAAAAAAAAACTTCTAGCCTCTTCATTTTTCTATTGTCTTTCTATTTTCCATTTCATTTTTGATATTTGCTCTAATCTTTATTATTTCTTTTCTTCTGGTTACTGTAGGCACTTTTTTATTTTTAACTGTTCTTTTCCTAATTGTTGGAAATGTTGAATGTTGATTTAAGATGTTGAGTTTGGCACTTTGTTCTTTTTTGATGTGTGCATTTATTGCTATAAATTGTTCTCTGATCACTGCTTTTGCTGTGTCCCAATGATTTTAGTATGCTGTATTTTCATTCTCATTTGATTTCAATAATTTTTTTTTAATTTCATTTTTTATTTCTTCTCTTACTCAGTCATTCTTAAGAAAGATGTTCAGTTTTCATGTGTATGCTCTTTTTCCATTGATCTTACTCTTGTTGGTTTCTAATTTTATATCATTGTGATCTGAGAAGATGCTTTGCAGTGTTTCACAATTTTAAAATTTATTAAAGCTTGCTTTATGGACTAACATATAGTCTACGATGGAGAATGTTCCATGTACACTGGAAAAGATTGTATATTGGGTTGTTGTTGGGGAAGTGCTCTGTAGATGTCTGTCAAGTTGGTGGAATGTATTGTTTAGTTCTTTGTTCAGTTTTTTTACAGTTGTTCTATCTTTCATTGAAAGTGGTGTATTAAAGTCTCTTACTATGACTGTGGAGTCATCTATTTGCCTTTTCAATTCTATTAAAGTCTGATTTATGTATTTTGGGGCTCTTTCATTGGGTCTGTAGATATTTATTATTATTATATCTTCTTGTTCCATTAATCCTTTAATCAAGTTTTTGTCTTAAAGTCAATTTGATCAAAAATTAATATTTTCATTCCTGCTCTTTTTTGGTTCTCATTTGCTTGATATATCTGTTTCCAACCTTTGATTTTAAGTCTATTTTTGTCTTTGTCTCAAAGGTGTGTCTCTTGTAGACAGCATATTGATGGATTATGTTTTCTTATCCATTCTGCAACTATCTGTCTCTTGAGTGGTGCATTTAATCCACTGACATTCAGTATAATTATTGAGAAGTATGAATTTGTTGATGTTGTGTGTGTGTGTGTGTGTGTGTGTGTGTGGTGTTCCTGGTTTCTTTGTTTCATATAATTTTCTGTGCTGATCTCAGTTTGTTTATGAATTGTGTTATCATTTCCTTCATTGCTGCTGTTTTAGTATTTGCTCAATATTTTTGCTTGTCCTCTTATTTATTTGAGGTGAAGGTTTATCATTTTTCTTTGAAGTTATCCTGTGATTTATAATTTTCTTCCTGAGTTCAGAACAATCCATTCTGTCTTTCAACTCTCTTGACTTCCTCATGATTTAGAAGTTCTGTAACTATACTACATTTTCCCTTTTTTGATTTGTAGTTGTCCTCATTTGCTGATTGATGTCTCTGGTTCCCTGTTTACAATCTTGTTAGCTTGTTTTACTTTGGGTACTCCCATAACTAGGTTGGTTTCTGGGTTATGTAATCATGTGTATTAACAGTCATTTGTTGTTTGCCATTATTGGTTGTCTTTTCAAAGGACTCCTGTTAGATGAAGAATTTGTGAAAAAGAAAGTGTGAGAGACAATCTCTGTCCTTGTGAGTCTAACCTCTCAGTTGTGGAGGTGCTGTCTCCCTCTAATTGATTATAATCCTTCTTTTGCTTTCTGAATGTACTGAATGTACAATGCTTTCTGTATCCCCTTCAGAGCTCTGGCTTTAGGAAGACCCTCAATAAATTTGATTAAAAGTATTGATAAAATGCCTGCAGTGATGTGCTCAAGTGTAGCAATGATTGTGAGGCAGACACAGGACCACATGTGTTTTGTTTTGTTGTACCTAGGGTCGATAGGTAGCAACCCAGCTACAACAACATGTTTACCACAATAAAGAAAAAAATAACACAGAAAGAAGTCCATGGACATAGCTGGCTGGAGTATCAGCAGCAAACTTTGTAAAGTTAAAAATTTCTGTATTTAACTGTCTATAAATTCTACATTTCTCTTCTTTTCCATGAGATTTGATGGGAAAAAAATCAAATGGCTGGTAATTATAATCTTGTTTCCCACTACTCTCTAAGTATGCCTTCCCTACAACACCCTGCCTTTGTCTTCCTTTCCAACTTCTCTCCACCCTACACACTCACAAGGACACATCCATTAATACCATTTTTGCCTGTTTCTCAGGAGCTTGGCACTTACTATTGCATCTGCCTAGAATGAGCCTTTCTCTGTAAGCTCACCTGTGCTAACTTCTTCAGGCCATATGCTCCTACCATGTGCTTTCTCATTTCTAGCACTACACACAGGCATGGTTATGCCAGAATCTCTGGATTGCTACTTGGATTTGTATCACTGCAAGCTTCTTTATTTTCTTGTGCTGAAGATCTCATTTCAGCTTACTGACAGTGGGGTTTAAAAAGTAATTAAATTGTCTTGGTCCTTTTTGAAGTTCAAAATATTCTCTTTTTGTTAGACCATTTAAAGTTCAAATTCCCTAACCCCATATTGGGTCTTTTTCTCCTCTGCCAAGTGTATCCCCTCTCCCAACCATACCCAAGAAGGGTTTTGGGAATAAAAGGAAGTTTATACATTCACAGGATATAAAGTAGACCAAAATGTAACTTATGCCCAAATGTCCTGAGTCCCATCTGGTCTCTTGTCCTGCCTGATGACCAGGTATCCTGTGCTGCTGTATGTTCAGATGAATCTAGCTTTCTCAGGTTATCATATACCTGGCTGTACCCACTGCTGATGACAATTGACCTTGTCACTATCTTCAGCCATGATGTCCTCTTGTATTCTATGGCCTCCTTTCCCATTCCCAGGCCTCTTCTGATCCACTGGGCTATAGCCTCAAATTGTAACATTGAGCACTGGAGCATTTGGCAAAAAGTGCCAGTTTAAGAGTTTTCAAACTAGAGTAGGCATGTGGTGGGTCTGCATTCTGACTGTAAGGGGAAGAAACATTACCTGGTTTTTAGGCATGGCACATGGCAACAATATATTTCCCAACTCCATTAGAAGCTGCAGAATCACAGATTTCTCTTTATATTTCCAGAACCCTGGTATAGAGGTGACAACAGTCTCTTGGATTTGCTGGCAGCAGTACCAGCATGGTGACACATTTCTGGACCACTATATGTGTTTCAGGAGCTCTGGTAGCATAGTGGCTAAAGCACTTGACTGCTAACAAGAAGGCTGGCGGTTCAAACCCAGCAGCCACTCCTCGGAAGGAAGGTTGGGCAATCCTACTTCCGTAGTGATACTGCCTCAGAAACCCAAGGAGGGGTCGCTATGAGTCGGGGCAGACTCGACGGCACATAATAACAACAACAACAACATACCTTTATTTAGGAGTCCCTAGGAGCTCTGGTAGCATAGTGCCTAAGGCACTTGACTGCTAACCAGAAGGCTGGCAGTTCAAACCTACCAGCCACTCCTTGGAAGGAAGGTTGGGCAATCTACTTCCTTAGTAATACCACCTTAGAAACCCAAGGAGGGATTGCTATGAGTCAGGTCCAACAGAATAGCACATAACAACAACAACAACATATAAAGTTTCCAGCCTCTCCTCAGAAGGAAGGTTGGGCAATCTACTTCCTTAGTAATACCACCTTAGAAACCCAAGGAGGGATTGCTATGAGTCAGGTCCAACAGAATAGCACATAACAACAACAACAACATATAAAGTTTCCAGCCTCTCCTCAGAAGGAAGGTTGGGCAATCTATTTCCATAGTAATACTGCCTCAGAAAAGCAAGGAGGGGGTCACTATGAGCTGGATCAGGATCCCACTGGATGGCAGTGAATTTGGTTTTGATTTTGAGGGAATGCATAGTAAATGGCATTTAAATGTAAATGACTGAACTAAGGTGAAAAGTATTCCTTTGATCCTTAGGTCCCGGTTCCTATGTTAATCTCCAGACCTCTGTGATCAGTCCTCATTGCATTTACCTTGCTGCTTAAACCCAAATCAGAAATGGTTTCTGGATACTGGTGAGTAGGCGTAGTCAAATTCATGAGCATCAGGAAAGCATTTCTGATTTGGGTTTAAGCAGCAAGGTAAGTGCAATGAGGACTAATCACAGAGTTCTTTTCACCTTAGCTCAGTCATTTACATTTAAACGCCATTTACTATGCATTCCTTCAGGAAACCCTATGGCAGACACTCTCCACTTGCTGTAGACTCTTTGTTGTTGTTGTAGTTGCTATTTGCTGTCTAGTCGGCCCCAACTCATAGCGACCCCTCCTTGGGTTTCCGAGGCAGTATAACTATGGAAGTAGGATTGCCCAACCTTCCTTCTGAGGAGTGGCTGGTG
>NW_006921750.1:7687992-7698596 GCF_000298275.1 Orycteropus afer afer
TATGTGGGAGCTCTGGTAGCATAGTGGCTAAGGCACTTGACTGCTAACCAGAAGGCTGGCAGTTCAAACCCACCAGCCACTCCTCAGAAGGAAGATGGAGCAATCTATTTCCAAAGTGATAATGCCTCAGAAACCCAAGGAGGGGTAGCTATGAGTCGGATCTGACTCGACGGCACATAACAACAACAACAACAATTATTATGTAGTATTATGTGTGATATTGTGATTAACACAGGCTCATGTTTTAGTTATAATTATATCACTTATATAAAATAAAAAAGCAGTCCAGACTTAAATAAGAACAGACTTTATTCAAAATAATCATTGCAGGAGATGGGAAAGGGACTATTGCAATATGGAGAACATTTGACCATGAGATCTATATACAACTCAAAGGTTAGACAGAAAAGAGTTTTTCTTTTATAGTGAAGAATAAAAAAGACTAAAAAGAGCATGGTCTGGGTTAATGGGAAGAGAGGGTGGAGGATGCAGTGGCATGACCTGACAACTGATGAGAGAATATTTTACCCTGAAGTCAGCCTATTCCAGGAATTTTATATTAGTGAAATCATACATTTTTTGTCTTTTTGTGATTAACTGATTTCAAGATTTATCCATGTTGTGGCATGTACATTTATCTTTATGGCAGAGTAATATTCCATTGTAAGTACATACATTTTGTTTATCTCTTTATCTATTAATGGACACTTAGATTGTTTCCACATTTTGGCTATTGTGAATAGCGCTGCAATGGACATTGGTGTACATATGTCTGTATGTGTTGCTGCTTTCAAGTCTCTTGGGTATACACTTAAGAATGGAATTGCTGTGTCTTATGGTAGTTTTATATTTAACTCTTTGAGGAGCTACCATAACATTTTTCAAAGTTGGTTTGCTGGTTTGTATTCCTACCAGCAATGGATAAGTGTTTTGATTTCCCCATATCCTTGCCAATATTTGCTATTGTCTGTTTTTCTAATCTTACCCATCCTAGTGGGGATGAAGTGGTATTATATTGTGGATTTGCTTTGCATCCCCCTAAAGGCTAAAGAAGATCCCTAGGTGGTACAAAACTTTGTGCTCAGCTACTAACCTAAATGTTGGTAGTTCAAACCTACCTAGTTGTACCACAGAAGAAAGACTTGGAAATCTGCATTCTTAACTTTATAGCCAAGAAAATGCAACAGAGCATTCTCTGTAATATATGGCATAATCGTGAGTTGGAATTGACCCCAAAGAAATGGGTTTGGTTTTTAATGGCTAATGGTGTTGAAAATCTTTGCAGATGCTTGTTGGCTATCTGCATATTCTCTTTGGTGAAATGTCCATTTAGGTCCTTTGCTCATTTTCTGATTGGGTTGTTAATCTTTTTCTTGTTAAGTTGTAGGAGTTCTTTGTATATTCTGGATATTAAATCCTTTTCTGATATACTGTTCCCAATTGTTTTTCCCCACTCTGTCGCTTGTGTATTTACATTGTTGATCAACTCTTTTTATGTACAGATTTTTTTTTTTTTAAATTTTGATGATATCCCATTTATCTATTTTGTCTTTTGATGTGTCTGCTTGTTTTGTTGTTATTACAACATTCTGAGCTTTACTTTTATTAAAGATATTTTCATTATCTGTTTTAATTATATGTGTTCTGGTTACCTAGTATCACTCTGACAAGAAATATACCACAAATGGGATGGCTTGAACAAACAGGAGTTTATTCTCTCACAGTTTGGAGGCTTTAAGTCCAAGTTCAAAGTTCCAGGCTCTAGGGGCTGGGTGAAAGCCCCTCGACCTTGGGCTTCAGCTCTGCCTCCTGCTCCCAGCCCACTGAAGCTAGAGGTATCTCTTCACTCAGACAGCTACTGGCTGCTTAGGTTGAAAAGCCCACAGTCAGCAAATAAAATGGCACAGTCCCGATGTTACCAAACCACATGAGAGGCTATTAATTCAAGTTCATATTAAGTCCCAAGGTTGGCAGAGCATGGCAGCCTGAGAACAAGGACATGGCCACATACAGGGTCCAAGTGTGCTATAAGCCAGAGACCATTCCCAAAGCTGCTTTTTATATATGGGAAGCAGACCACATACCCAAAACAACTACTCAGCTGTTTGTAGTAGATCCCACCATGGAGTTGATTACCAGTCTCTTCATCACAATATTTTTGCTTCTTAAATGTTCTTTGAACCTGTCACAACATCTTACTGTTCCCTCATTAATTACTGAGTTTAAATCTTTGACATGTATTCATTTTATATTTGCCTGAGACTCATGGTTTTGCATTTCTGAAAATTACACTTTAATACTATTCACTGAAGAACTCATCTTAAATAAACTTACACAGGATTGGGCTTGAGGTTTGGTGAAGATGACCCTCTGGAGCATAAATGTACTACCAATAGTTTAATTTTTACTGTAAGAAGCTCAAAGATAAATTGCAATAAAGGAGATCAGGATGCATTCATCTGAGAAAGTTAAAAGTCATGTTTTCTCAAATCATCTCTGTCTTCTTTTATCAGAAGCACTTAGATCATGGCTGTCTTAGTCTTGGTCCTCTATGGGAGTAAACCAGTGAATTATGTATGTATAGAGAGAGAGAAAAAAAAAAAAAGAAATAAAGAGATAGAGAGAGATTTACTTCAAGGAAATAGTTCATGAAGTTATGAGGAAATGGGTCTTGCAACTGCAGGGACTGTAATCCAGAAATCCATGGAGTGGGGGCAGGCTGAAGACCTCTATTGGTCCATGTGGTTACAGGAGATGAAGAACCCTAAATCTGTGGGTCAGGTTTTAGGCTAGAGACTTCTGCAAGTTTATATCCTAAAAATCAGATGTCAGTCGATAAGAAGAGTACAAAATCAACAAAGAGAGATAGGTAGCTTCACTAGAACATGTATTTATACACTGGAAGCAGGCTACACCCCCAAGAAAACTCCCCTTTCAAATGATTATCTGCTCACATCAAATTAAAAAATTGAAAGTAATTATATATCATCTGCCAAATCACTGAGAATCATGTGCTACCAAGTTGACACTTAATATTACCTATCACAGTGGCTATTCAGATATTGTTGGTGAAGGGTGAAGTCCTGCCAGCAAGCAAGAAGCTCAAGATGGGGACTCATGATGTTGTTACATGCTTAACCATGTAACCCTGAAACTATTTTACTAAGTTGTGCCACATGGAACTAGTATGAGTATTGAGTTCCTGTATAGTTTCTTAATCCTCTATCTCTGGTATTATTTGGCTGTTCTGAACACAGGTTATGTCATTACATTCTGACGACCAGTCAGGGCATACGCCAGTATGCATTACAAGACACAGAGAGAGTGTGCATGGCAGGACTGGTCACACCATTCCTATTCAATCTGCTCTTAATTATATTCGAGTTTTCTAAGTGAAGTGGACACTTTTTAAACAAAGATATGAAATTATTTTCCCACATGGAGAATGTTCACTAAAAGTTCATTTTCAGAAATGTAAATTATCTTAGATTTCAGAAAAAGAGAAATTCATCCCAAAGAAAATTTGAAGGAAGAAATTTATATATAGACATGTAGAAAAAGTAGAGAATTAAAACTCCTAAATTGATGGATCTAAATTTTGATTGCTTAAAAAGCCTAATAAAATAGGAATAATACTGGTAAGTTTAATCAAAATCAGATAGAGAATCAAAATTAGAAAGAGGATCTCATAATGAAAATAATTAAATTACAACAGATTCTTGTCACAGTTTCATAATAAAATTTGAAATATTGATAAAAGAGGTGGTGCTCTAGAAAACAGACAGAAGAACAAGTACAATAACAGCAAAATTAATGCCAAAATAACTTAGTAAGAAACAGAAAATCTGGATAGAGTGAAAAAACAATATTGTTAAAGTTTATATACATGGATGAGGCCACAAATGCAAAAGAGATTTACCACATTATTCTTTGAAAATTTTACATTCCAATATGTGAAGCAAGGGGAAAGTTCCCCAAATTATGCTAGAAGATATTGATTGATCACCTCATAAACTAATAAAGCTTTTTATTAGTTTTCATAAAGCCAGACATGAATAGTTAGTTGTAGATATACAAATCTAAATAAAATAAACAGTAAAATAAGAGAATATAATCAATGGGGAGTTCAAGCATGATACATTAAGAAAAGAATTCATGAATATCACACCAGTATATCAGTAGTTTAAAGGAAAAAATCATATTTCATAGATATGTAAAATAAACTTGATTAATTCAAAATTCACATCAATAAATATTTCTTTAAAGTATAGGATTCTGTTTTTCAATTTATTTTTAAAAATGCAAATATCTTAATTTTCTGAATAAAAACATAAATTAACATTGTTTATGGAACTGTACTATCAAAGATGCACAGGTGGAGTTGGCCTGAAGCCTATAGGTCTTCTGGTGGTGCCTGTGCTTCTACAAGTTTTTCATATCAACTGATTAAATTATAAATGAAAGACTATGTAACCAGAGGCAGCAGCATATGGAATAGACCACGGAACCTGTACAATCCCAGAGCGATAAGCAAATGCTTAAAAAGGAGAGAAAGGTGAATACTTTTCTGGATAATACTACTTGATCACTGCAAGAAATTGAATGAACAAAGATAATTGGTCTCTGTTCATCTATTGATGATTTTGTCAGAATGATAAAGAGTAGTAACTGGGAAGGATAATCTCAAGTTAGCCGAGCTGATAGTAAACTTTCTAAGGAAAACATCTTCACAACATTTTTCATATAGGTATAAATAGGATTGATTTGATTCCAAAATGTGTCTGTTTTGAGCAGAATTGTCTCAGGCATTACTTTATTTCCATAAGTGTACTCAACTCACTGCTGTCAAGTCAGATCTGACTCATAGCGACCCCTCCTTGGGTTTCCAAGGCAGTATCATTACGGAAGCAGATTGCCCAATCTTCCTGCTGAGGAGTGGTTGGTGGGTTTGAACCACCAGCCTTCTGGTTAGCAGTCAAATGCCTTAGGCACTATGGTACCAGAGATAGCAGCTTCTGGATCATCAGACAAAAGCAGAACCATAGAAAATGTTATGGCAGTGTTTTATTTTCTGTCAGCATCTTAGTGCGATCATCTCAGTGAACAAGCAATTTGGACTATAGGGAGCTATCTTGATTCTCTATTGCTGTTATAACAGAAATACTATAAGGGAATGGCTCAAAAAAAATTACTCTTTTACAGTTTAGGATGTTAGAAGTCCAAATTCAGAGTGCCAACATAGGGTTTTGGTGAGTTTGATGGTGAGTGGATTGCCTTCAGACATTAATTGGTTGACCTTGAGCTTCAGCTCAGCCTCTGATTCCAGGCCCACTAGAGCACATCTCTCAACTTAGAGAGCTGCTGGCTGCTGAGGCTGTCGAACCAAAAGTCAGCAGGTAAAATCATACAGTTCCAAGATCAGCAGGTAACACAGCAGGCCACTGGTGATTCAGCCAAATGTTAGATCCAAAGGTGCCAAAAAACTGGAGACTTTTCTCAAACCTTCCCCATATATACTAGAAGCAGGCTACCCCCTGAAGGCAACTAATTAGCTGTTCACAGCAGATTCCACCATGGAGTTGATTTCAACCTCATCATGGGGAATAACTACATCAGCCTCTGAAAATCATGGCCCAGCCAAGTTGACATGCAATGTAATCAACCACAGAAACTAGAGAAAATGACAAAGATTCTGTCTTGATTTTCATATATAAGTCATTGAATCACTTCTCAGTTCAACATGCATTTCCTTATATATCATCTTGATAATATGATTTTGGCTCAAACTATACATTAAAAAACATTCATTGTAACAGGATTACTGGTTCTACATTAGAAAATGTTAAACAGTTTCCTCTTCATCTTTTATTTCCTACATCTAATAATCATTTGTGGTTTTTTAGTTTTCAAATAGATCTTGGCTCAAGGTAAAGAATACCAGAAAGATGTTTACTTGTGTTTTATTGACTATGAAAAGGCATTTGATTGTGTGGATCCTAATAAATTGTGGATAACATTGAGAAAAATGAGAATTCCAGAACACTTAGAACAAGGGGACATGGCATGGTTTAAAATCAATAGGGAGTGTGTCAATGTTGTATCCTTTCTCCACACTTATTCAATATATACGCTGAAAAAATTATCTGAGAAGCTGGACTATATGAAGAAGAATGAGGCATCAAGATTGGAGAAAGAATCATTAACAACCTGCAATATGCTGAAGACACAATTTTGCTTGCTGAAAGTGCAGATGAGTTAAAGCACTTACTGATGAAGATGGAAGAATACAGTCTGCAGTATGGATTATATCTCAATATAAAGAAAACAAAAGTCCTCACAACTGGACCTATAAGTAGCATCACCACAAATGAAGAAAAGTTTGAAGTTGTCAAAGACTTCACATTGCTTGGTTCTACAATCGATGCCAATGGAAGCAGCAGTCAGGACATTGGACGACATATAGCACTGGGCAAGTCAGCTGTAAACGACCTCTTTCAAGTGCCGAGGAGCAAAGCTGTCTCCTTGAAGACTAAGGTGCACCTGACACAAGCAATCGTCTCATATGCATGTGAGAGCTGGACAATGAGTAAGGAAGATCATAGAAGAATTGATGCTTTTGAGTTGTGGTGCTGGTAACGAATGCTGAAAATACCATGGAGTGGTAAAAGAACTAACAGATTGTCCTGAGGAAGTGCTCATTGGAAGCATAAATGGCCAGACTTTGTCTCACCTACTTTGGTCATGTTATAAGAAGGGACCATTCCCTGGAGAAGAATGTCATGCTTGGTAAGATTGAGGGTCAATGAAAGAGGGGAAGGCCTTCAACAAGATGAAATGACACAGTGGCTGTGACAGTGGGCTCAAGTATAGCAAGGATCATGGAGCTGGCATGGGACTATGTGGTGTTTTGTTCTGCTGTGTATAGGGTCTCTATGAGTCAGACATGACTCGATGGCAACTAACAACAACAATAACAATAGCTTTCAAATTGATGATACTCCAAATAAATAAATTGAGATGGATATGGAAGAAAAAAAAGAAGTTGCACTATAGTTGAAAAGCTCCTGTGAACCACAAATTTTCTGAAGTCCTAGGAAACATTGCCACTAAGACAAACAAACAAATTCAGATTGTATTGAAGATGAGGAAATCCAGCGTCTTTCCTAACCAATGAACAAAAACTAATATTCAGAAAGAAGCTGTATGGAAGATGCTTAGCATGACAGCTGGCTGTTGGGATAAGATCCAGAAGGCTGCCCATTATGGCCAATGATAAGCAATCACCAAGAAGACCCTGACTCACTTTTAACTGCTCTTCATAGACAGTTAAAAGAGACTTAAATACAACAATGTCACAAGGTCTCGGAGACAACAGACCATTACAGTCCAGAAAAAGAAGCAAGATAAAGTGATAGAAAGAAAGGAGCAAGATACAGACCCAGAACAAATCCCTGAGGAAGAAGCAGCATTGGAACTCCCTGATAAGGAATTCAAAAGAATTATACTTAGGTATCTTCAAAGGATTGAGAGGCAGATCAAGGAAAACATTGATAAAATTAGAGAAAATTCTTGATCAACTTCAGAAAAAATACAAGAACAAAATGACAAATTAAATGAAAAATTAGAAATGATACAAAATCTACAGATAGAAATCCAGAAAACTAATACTACATTTTCAGAAATTTATAACACATGGAATTGAGCAAAGGAGTAGAATTGAATCAAAGGAAGACAAAATTAATGAGATTGCAGACAAATAACTGAATACTTTTTGGAAAGGGATCAATCAGAAAAAAAAAAAAAAAAAGGAAACAAAGTGAAGAAAGCTGAAGCAAACTTTTAAAGGGATACCATCAAAGGGAATAACCTATGTGTAGTCGGAATTCCTGAACAAGAAAAGAAAAAGAAAACCACTGAGAAAATTGTCTAAGATTTGTTGGAAGAGAACTTCCCTCATATGATGAAAGATGAGACTATATCCATTCAGGAAGTGCAATGAACCCCAGACAAGATAGATCCCAAAAGAAAATCACTAAGACATTGTGGTAGTTAAGTTTTCGTGTCAACTTGGGTAGGCCTGATTGAGTGGCTGGGCAGCTGGATATAGTATTCCCCATGATGAGTCTGGTACTCAACTCCATGGTGGAATCTACTGGGAGCAGCTGAGTAGCTCCCTTTGGGTATGTGGTCTGCTTCTTGTATATAAGGAGAAGCCTTGAGAATGGTCTCTAGCTTTTGGCACACTTGGACACTGCATGTAGCTGTATTGTTGCTCAGCAGCCTGCTATGCTCTGCCAACCTTGGGATGTACAATGGACTTAAGTCAATGGCCTGCTGTGTGGTAACATTGGGACTGTGCCTTTTTCCTTGTTAACCTTGGGGCTTCTCAGCCTTGGCAGCAAGTAACTGTCTAAGTGAAGAAATGCCTCTAGCTCCAGTGGGCCAAGAGCAGGAAGTAGAGCTGGACCCCAAGGTTGAGGGGCTTTCACCCAGCCCCTAGAGCTTGGCACTTTGAACTTGGACTGAAAGCCTCCAAACTGTAAGAGAATAAACTCCTGCTTGTTAAGGCCATCCCATTTGTGTTATATTCTTGTCAGAGTGACACTAGGTAAGCAGAACAGAATTTGGTACCTAGAGAGTGGGGCGCTTCCCTGATAGATACCTAAAATGTGGAAACAAGAGTGGAGTGTGTCCTTGACTTGAGACCCTGGCAGGGAGGCCCCAGCATATGGCATGACAGATGACAGGACATTTGGCAAGAGACCGGCATGACAGACGGCAGGAGCAGAGCCTAGAGACCGGCATGAGAGACAGCAGGAGCAGAGCTGAGAGAACTAGCATGAGACAGCAACAGCCTTACCAGCCCATGGAGGAGAAAGCTTGATGCCTTTGGTTGGGTGGCTTCCTGGCAGAGTGGGTTGCCTTCAGGCATTAATTAGTAGAGAAGACTGGTATAAAATGGAGTAGCAAGTTGGCTGGCCCATGGAGCAAGAAAGACATGTGTCCTTTGGGCAGAAAGATTTCCAGTGGAGTGGGTTGCTCTTGGGCATTAATTGGCAGAAGTGGAGACCAAGTAAAAGTAAGCAAAGCTGCCTCAGCCTGAAAGGGTAGGACCATGGCCTTTGGGAGTGGAATGATAAGAGCCCCCTAAGTATCAAAGAGCCAGGTCTTCACCAACTTGGTTCTGGAGTGTGGGGCTGCTCATTCATGTGAGCCAGTGGGACGGAGCCAAAGCCACTGCCCAAGAGTGAGGAGGATGGGCTCCATGCCCAAGAGGGAGATGAACGGGGCCTTCCAGGACAAGGGGGTGAGGTTGCCATTTAGGAACTAGGGGACTGGAGCCACCCCATGGAGGAAACCTGTACAGACACCACCCATTGAAGATCTGTAAAGTTGCCAAGTTGCCAAGGGGTGGAATTATGGTAGTTAAGTTTTTGTGTCAACTTGGCTAGGCCAGGTTGAGGGGCTGGGCAGCTGGATGTAGTATTTCCCATGATGAGACTGGTAATCAACTCCACGGTGTTATCTACTGGCACCAGCTGAGTAGCTGCCTTTGGGCATGTGGCCTGCTTCTTGTATATAAGGAGAAGGTTTGAGAATGGCCTCTAGCTTTTAGCACACTTGGACACTGCATGTAGCCATGTCATTGCTCAGTAGCCTGCTATGCTCTGCTGACTTTGGGACTTATAATGGACTTAAGTCAATGGCCTGCAGTGTGGTAACATTGGGATTGTGCCTTATTTCTTGTCAACCGTGGAGCTTCTCAGCCTCAGCAGCCAGCAGTTGTCTGAGTGAAGAAATGCCTCTATCTCCAGTGGGCTGGGAGCAGGAGGTGGAGCTGGACCCCAAGGTTGAGGGGCTTTCACCCAGCCCCTAGAGCTTGGCACTTTGAACTTGGACTTAAAGCCTCTAAACTGTAAGAGAATAAACTCCTGTTTGTTAAGGGCAACCCATTTGTGGTATATTTCTGTCAGAGTGGCACTAGGTAACCAGAACAGACATATCATCATAAAACTCATCAAAATCAAACACAAAGAAAGAATCCTGTAAGCAGCATGAGAAAAATGAAAAGTTACCTACAAAAAGCAGCCAATAAGAATAAGATCTGGAAGACTTCCGGTAAGATGGAGGAATAGGCAGACAAGTGACAGAGACCCTCTTCAACAAAGAAAAGAATAACCAATTGACAGAGATACAGAAGATAATCCTGGAAACCTGAAGTTTGAAAGGAACTATACAGAAGTGGATTAGGCACCAATGAGTGGAAAAACCTGAATGAAAACAGGACCTAAGAACAGGCTCTGTTTGCCAGGGTCAGCAAGGGCATACAAGAGGCTGGCAACAAGAAAGGAGACAGGTGGTGAGTGTGTAAGTTCTGTCGACTAGTGAATAGAGGAGCACAGCACAGTACCCTGCCTTGATAGATAACATACAAAGAAAACAAAAATTGTGGGCAAGTCACTCCAACATATAATCACCAATTAAATATAAACACAAAAATGTCACAATGCCTCAGAGACAACAGAGCATCACAGTCCACACAAAGAAGCTGGAGAAACAAGGGACCAGGATACAGACCCAAAACACATTCCTGAGGAAGATGC
>NW_006921750.1:7698696-7707897 GCF_000298275.1 Orycteropus afer afer
AAATGACAAAACAAATGAAAAATTAGAAATGATTCTAAATCTACAGATAGAAATCCAGAAGTTTAATACTAAATTGTCAGAAATAGATAACACATTGCAAGGGCAAAGGAGTAGAATTGGTGCAATGGAAGACAGAATTAATGAGATTGAAAACAAATACCTGAATACTTCTTTGGAAAGGGATTGATCAGAAAAAAAATCAAAACAAAATGAAGAAAACCTAAGGTTCATGTGGGATACCATCAAACGGAATAACCTACATGTCATTGGAATTCCAGAACAGCAAGAGAAAAATAAAACCACTGAGAAAATTGTCCAAGATTTTGTTGGAGGAGAACTTCCCTGATATGATGAAAGATGAGAATATATCCATTCAAGAATTCCAATGAACCCCAAACAGGACAGACCCCAAAAGAAAAACACCAAGACCTATCATCATCAAACTCACCAAAACCAAAGACAAAGAAAGAATCATGAGAGCAGCATGGGAAAAACAAAAAGTTACCTACAAGGGGCAACCAATAAGACTAAGCTTGGAATTCTTGACAGAAACCATGCAGGTGAGAAGACAGTGGGAAGGTATATATAAAACACTGAAAGAGAAAAATTTCTATCCAAGAAAAATGTACCCAGCAAAAATGTCCCTCAAATATGATGGTGAAATTAGGACATTTCCAGGTAAGCAGAAATTAAGGGAATTTGTTAAAACCAGACCAACTTTACAAGAGATGCTAAAGGGAGTCCTTTGGACAGAGAAGCAACAACAGCTGACAACAACTGACCATTAACACACATGATGATATAACCCAGAAACCAACCCAGCTATGGAAGTATCTGAAGTAAATTAGCCTACAAGATTATAAAGAGGGAACCAGAGACACCAACTGACAAATGAGGACAGCTACAAACCAAAAATAGGGGAAAAAAAAACTGTGTCATTACAGAACTTGTAGATGGTAGGGAAGTCAAGACAACTACAAGATAGAATGGGCTGTTCTACACTTGGGAAGAAAACTATAAAATCACAGGGTAACCTCAAAGAAAAATGACAAACCTCCACATCAAAATAAAAAAGAGGACCAGGATATATATTCAGCAAATGCTAAAACAATAGCAATGAAGGAAATGATAACATGATTGATAAACAAAATGAGCTCAGCATAGAAAATTTTATGGAACAAAGAAATCGACACTATGATAAAACACATGACAAAAATGATAGCAACAAATTCATATTTGCTGATAATTACATATCTGGCAAGGGATTTATCTGTAAGATTGATGGAAAACTCCAATGCCTCAACACTAAAGGAATTAACAATCCTATTGAAAAATGGGCAGAAGACATGAATAGACACTTCACCAAGCAGGACATTCAGGTGGTCAGCTAATACATGAAAAGATGCTCACAATCATTGGCCATCAGACATATATAAATCAAAAAACAATGAGATATACCGTCTCACCCCAGCACTGATGGCAAGGTTCAATGAGACAGAAAATAACAAATGCTGGTGGGGATGTGGAGAAACTGGGACTCTCATGCACTGCTTGTGTAACTTGAAGTGACACAACCACTGTGGAAAGCAATATGGCGATTCTTTAGAAAGCTGGAATTGGAGATACCATTTGACCCAGCAATCCCATTACTAGGTATATATCCGAGAGAGGTGAGAGCTAGGACAGGAACAGATACATGCACACTCATGTTCATCACAGCACTATTTACAATAGCAGAAAGATGGAAACAAACTACATGCCCACCAGCGGAAGAGTGGATGACCAAGCTATGGTACATACATATACTGGAATGCTATGCAGCCCTAAAGAGTAATGTAGAGTCTGCAAAACACCACATAATTTGGATGAACTTGGTGGACATTATGCAGAGTGAAATAAGTCAATCACAGAAGGACAAATATAGTTCGTTGTGGTGGAGGGTCAACGAAAGTTTTATATATGGAGGGAAACTTTATTTGTTAGTTGCCAGGGGTGGGAGGGGAGGAGAGCAGTCACTGCCAAAAAAAAAAAAAAAAAGAAAAAAAGCATTGACCCATGTCACTTTAGTTTTGTGTATTTCACTGTACATAAATTGTATTTCAATAAAATGCATTTAGAAGGAAAAAAAAAAAAAAGAGTAAGCTCTGATTTCTCAGCAGAAACCATGCAGGCAAGAAAGCCATGGGATGGTATAAATAAAACCCTGAAAGAGAAAAATTTCCAACCATGAATTACATATCTGGCAAAATTGCCCCTCAAATACAATGGTGAAATTAGGTGATTTCCAGATAAGCAGAAATTAAGGGAATTTGTTAAACCCAAACCAACCTTACAAGAGATGCTAAAGGTAGTCTTTTGAACAGAGAACCAATAATAGCAAATAACAAGCAACCATTAATACACAAGATGACATAATCCAGAAACCAACACAGCTATAGAAGTATTCAGAGTAATATAAGCTTACAAGACTTTAAACAGGTAACCAGAAACATCAATTGGCAAATGAGGACAACTGTTGATATTGTTGTTAGCTGCTGTCAAGTTGTCTCCAACTCATAGCAACCCTATGCAAAGCAGAACAAAACACTATCTGGTCTTGTGCCAGCCTCACAATCCTTGCTATACCTGAGTCCAATGTTGCAGCTGCTGTGTCTATCCATCTCACTGAGGGCCTTCCCCTTTTTCGTTGACCCTCTGCTTTACCAAGCATGATATCTTTCTCCAGGGAGTAGTTCCTTCTGACAACATGATGAAAGTAGGTGAGATGAAGTCTGGCCATTCTTGCCTCAAAGAGCATCCCAGCTGCACTTCTTCTAGGACAGATTTGATAGTTCTTTCAGCAGACCATGGAACTCTTAGCATTCTTCTCCAGCACCACAACTCAAAAGGATCAACTCTTCTTCGATCTTCCTTATTCATTGTCCAGCTCTCACGTACATAAGACATGATTGAAAATACTGTGGCTTGGGTTAGGCACACCTTAATCTTCAAGGAGACATCTTTGCTCTTCAGCACTTGAAACAGGTCTTTTGTAGGAGATTTGCCCAATGCAGCACATTGTCTGATGTCTTGACTGCTGTTTCCTTTGGTATTGATTGTAGAACCGAGTAATATGAAATCCTGGACAACTTCAATCTTTTCTCTGTCCATTGTAAAACTGTTTATTGGACTAAGTGTGAGGATTTTTTTTTTTCTTTATATCAAGGTTTAATCCATACTGCAGGCTATAGTCTTTAATCTTCATCAGTAAGTGCTTCAAATTATCCTCACTTTCAGCAAGTGAAGTTGTGTTATCTGAGTATAACAGGTTCTTAAAGAGTCTTCCTTCAATCATGATGCCACATTCTCCTTCATATAATCCAGTTTCTTGGATTATTCACTCAGCATATAAATTGAATAAATACGGTCAAAGGATACAGCTTTGGTGCACTTCCTTCTTGATTTTGAACCATGCAATATACCCTTGTTCTGTTCAAATGACAGCCTCCTGATCTATTTACAGGTTGCTCATGAGTACAAGCAAGTATTCTGGAATTCCCATTCTTCTCAATGTTATCCATAATTTGTTATGACCCACAGAATCCACAGAATAAAATGCCTTTGCATAATCAATAAAACATAAGTAAACATATTTCTGGTATTCATTGCTGACATCACAATGATATCCCTTGTTCCACATCCTCTTCTGAATCCAGCTTGCATTTCTGGAAGCTCTCTGCCAATATAATGCTGCTGCAACTGTTTTTGAACAATCTTCACTAAGCTTTTACTTGCACGCAATATTAATGATATTGTTAGATAATCCCCACATTCTGTGGGATCACCTTTCTTTGGAATGAGTACAAATATGGATCTCTTCCAGACAGCTGGCCAGGTAGCTGTCTTTCAAATCTCTTGGCATAACCAAGTGTGTGTCTCCAGTGAGGCATCCATTTTTTAAAACATCTCAATGGGTATTCCGTCAATTCCTGGAGACTTATTTCTTCAGTGAAGCTTCTATTTCTTCCTTCAGTCCCACTGGTTCTTGATCATATGCCACCTCCTGAAATGGATGAACATCAACCAATTCTTTTTGATACGATGACTCTGTTTATTCCTTCCATATTTTTTTTTTTTGATGCCTCTTGCATCATTCAATATTTTGTCCATATAATCTTTCAATATTGCAACTAGAGGCTTAAATTCTTTTCTCATTTATTTTAACTTGGGAAATGCCAAATGTGTTCTTCCCTTTTGGTTTTCTAACTCCAGGTCTTTACATATTCTATTATAGTAATTGGCTTTATCTGCTGGAGCTGCTCTTTGAAATCTTCTGTTCAGCTCTTTTATCTTGTCATTTCTTCCATTTCCTTTAGCTTTATTCGTTTTGGTCTTTTCTTCATTTCTCATCTTTTTAATGACCTCCTGTTTCTTCATGGATGATGTTCTTGATGTCAACTCACAATTTCTCTGGTTTTCAGTCATTGGTGTTCAATGCATCAAATCTGTTCTTTAGATGGTCTCTATGGTGGTTGAGTTTGTGTGTCAAGTTGGCTGGGCCTGGTTGAGTGGCTGGGCAGCTGTATGTAGTTATTCCCCCTGGAAAGATTGGTACGTAGTTAAACTCCACAGTGGAATCTATTGGAGCAGCTTAGTAGCTGCTTTGGGTATGTGGTCTGCTTCCTGTATATAGGAAACAGCTTTGGGAATGTTCTCTAGCTTATGGTACACTCTGCATGTAGCCATGTCGTTGTTCAGCCCCCTGCCATGCTCTGTCAAACTTGGGACTTTCAATGGATTTAAATTAATGGCCTGTCATGTGGTTTGATAACATCAGGACCGTGCCTTTTTACTTGTCAACTTTGGGCTTGTCAGCCTCAGCAGCCAGTAGCTGTCTGAGTGGGAAAAAAAAAAAAAAAAATAGCTTCAGTGGGCCAGGAGCAGGAGACAGAGCTGACGTCCTAGGTTGATGGTCTATCACTCAGCCCCTAGAGCCTGGAACTTTGAACTTGGACTGAAAACCTCCAAACTGCAAGAGAATAAACTGTTTGTTCAAGCCATCCCATTTGTGGTGTATTCTTGTCAGAGCAGCACTAGATAACAAAAACAGTCTCTAAATTCAGGAGGAATATACTCAAGGTCATATTTTGGCTCTCGTGGACTTGTTTAAATTGTCGTCAACCTCAACTTGAATGTGCATATGAACAGTTAGTTGATGGTCTGTTCCACCATCAGCTCCTGGCCTTGTTTTGGCTGAAGATATTAAATTTCTCCACTGTCTCTTGCCACAGATGTGGCCAATCTGATTCCTGTGTATTCCATCCAGTGAAGTTCACATGTATAGTCATTGTTTATGTTGTTGAAAAAAGGTATTTGCAATTAATACATCATTAGTCTTGCAAAATTCTATCATGTGATTGCCAGTGTTATTTATATCACCAAGGCCGTACTTTCCAACTACAGTCAACTCCTCTTTATTTCCAACTTTTGTATTCCAGTCACCAGTGATAATCAACACATCTTGATTTTATGTTAGGTCAATTTCAGATTGCAGAAGTTGGTAGAAATGTTCAATTTCTTCATCTTTGGCTTTGTGGTTGATGCATAAATTTGAATAATAGCAGTATTAACTGGTCTTCCTTATAGGCATATGGATATTATCCTATCACTGACAGCATTGTACTTCAGGACAAATCTTGAAACATTCTGTGATGATGAATGCCACACCATTCATCTTTGATTTGTCCTTCCTGGCATAGTAGGTCATATATTGGCCTCATTCAAAATGGCCAAAACCAGTCCATTTCAGCTCACTAATGCCTAGGATATTGATCTTTATTTTATTTTATTTTCATTTTTGACAACTTACAATTTTCCTGGATTCATACTTTGTGCATTCCATGTTCCAGTAATTAAAGTATGTTTGCATCTGTTTCTACTCATTTTGAGTTGTGTCACTTCAGCCAATGGAGGTCCCAAAAGCTTTACTCTATCCATATCATTAAGGACGTCTACACTCTGAGGAGTCAGCTCTTTCCCAGTCAAATATTTTTGATTGCACTCTGACCTGATGGGCTCATCTTCCAGCACTATATCAGACAGTGTTTTAGATCTATTCATAAAGTTTTCCAGTAATATATAAGACAGTGTTTTACTGCTATTCATAAGGTTTTCACTGGCAAATTATTTGAGAAGTGGATGACCTCTTCCTTCTTCTGAGTCTCTGTTAGTCTGGAAGCTCTGCTGAAATCTGCCCCCCCTTGGGTAACCCTGCTGGCATTTTGCAACATGGTGGCATAGCCTTCAGTCTTACAGCAACACATAAGGCACCACAGGATGACAAATGGACAGACAAGTTTGTCTCCCCTAGTTGTTCCTAACCTCTCTGCATCTGACTACCTCACAAAACGGCCTTAAAATAGAGCTACCCACAAGCAAAAAGCAGCCCCTGAGCCCTGGCCCATCCACCTGAGGCTCCAGCCTTAAAATACATTGGCTCCAAAGTGAAAAGCAGACCTGAAACCCTGGGCCCATCCACCTTAGGCCACGAACTTAATAAAGAACACCGCCCCCACCCCCAAGCAAAAAGCAGCCCTGAGCCCTGTCCCCAATTACCTTGGGACCTGGCCTTAAAATACTGCTGTGCCCAAGTGAAAAGTAGCCCTCAAGCCCTGGGCCCACTTACCTCAGGCCCCAGCTTTAATACAGAGCCATCCTTAAGCAAAAAGCAGCCCTTAGCCCTGGTCCTGTCTACCTCAGGTCCTGGCCTTAATAAAGAGCCACCTCCAAGCAAAAAGCAGCCCTGGAGTCCCAGCCACCTACCTGTGGATGCAGCCTTAAAATGGAGCTGCCCCCAAGGAAAAAGAAACCTTCAAGCCCTGGGCCTACTTACCTTGGGCCCTGGCCTCAAAATAGAGCTACTTCCAAGTGAAAAGCGGCCTCCAAACAATGGGCCGACCTACCTCTCAGGTCCTAGCCCTTATAAAGAGCAAATTCCAAGGGAAAAACAGCTTCCAAGCTCAGGTCTACCTACCTCAGGCCCTGGCATTTAAATAGAGCTGTCTGAGCAAAAAGTAGCCTCCATGCCCTGGACCTGCCTACTTCAGTTCCCAGCCTTAATAAACAGCTGTCCCCAAGCAAAAAGCATCCTCCAAGCACTGGGCCCGGGAGCTCTGGTAGCATAGTGCCTAAGGCACTTGAATGCTAACCCACCAGCCACTCCTTGGAAAGAAGATGGGGCAATCTAATTCTGTAGTGATACTGCCTCGGCAACCCAAGGAGGGGTCGCTATGAGTCGAGTCTGACTCAATGGCACATTACAACAACAACAAGCACTGGGCCCACCTATCTCAGGCCCCTGCCTTAATAAAGAGCTGCCTCCAAGTGAAAAGCTGCCCCCAATCCTGGGCCTGCCTACCTCAGGCCCTGGCCTCAAAAGACAGCCACCCCCCAAGTGAAAATCAGCCTCCAAACCCCCGGATCCACCTACATCAGGCCCAGCCTTAATAATGAGCAGCCCAAAATCTAAAAGGAGCCCCCAGCCCTGAGCTAACCTACATTGGGCTGCAGTCTTAATAAAGAACCACCACCAAGAAAAAGCAGCCCCTGAATCCTAGGCAGCCTACCTCAGTCTCCAGCCTTAAAATAGAGCTACTTCTAAGGGAAAAGCAACCTCCCAGACCAGACCAGCCCACCTCAGACCCCTGCCTTAGTAAAGAGTTTTCTCTAAACAAAGCACATCTCCCATGCCTGGCCTGCCTACCTTGGGCCCCGGACTTAGAAAAGAGCTACCTCTAAGTGAAAAGAAGCCCCCAGCCTCAGGCCTGCCTACCTTGGGACCTGGAGTTAAAACAAAGCTGTCACCAAGCAAAAACAGGCCCCAAGCCTCAGGCCTGCCCACTTCAGGCCCCAGCCCTAATAAAGTGCTGCCCCAAGAGAAGAGCAGTCCCCAAGGGCAAATAAAAACTAAAAAGAGGAAAGAAATATGTAGTTACAGAACTGTTAAATGATGAGGAAGTCAAGAGAGTTGCAAGATAGAATAGACTGGAGTTCCGGCAAGATGGCGGACTAGGCAGAAGGACTGTAGAGAACCTCTTCAACAAAGAAAAGGGAAACCAATTAACACAGACACAGAAGATAATCTTGGACCCCTGAGCCTTGAAGGGAAGGATACAAAAGTGGACTAAACCCCAAATAGCAGAAGAATTGGCATGAAAATACCAAAAAAGGAGACACACAGAGCTGCGGTCTGGCAGTGACCTAAGCGACCCTAATGGCACAGATGGAACAGAAGGCTTGGAGATTCCCGAGTGGTGGTAGGACCTAAGAATTAAACTAAAAATCACACTGCTAGCCAGGGACTGCATGGAGGACTGTGCACGGTGGCTGGGGAACAAATGGAGAAGGTGAAGAGAAAGGTGGGCTGCGCTGTGGGCTTTTGCCAGTCAAGAGGACACTGCCATTTTGAAGGTTTACAAAGCGGCTTGACTATTTTGGATCTTCAAACAGACAGTGCTCTCACAGATTTCTGGGGCTTAAGAACATGTTCTGCTTTCCAGCAACCCCAAGGACACTCAGGGTCTGCAAGACTGAAAAGGTATGACATTCTTCTTGCTACTACACCCTACACCTGCTTGGTGAACGGAGGTGTGGCCGTCCCCACTCCCACCTACCTTCTGGGCCCACAGGAACTACATCACAGTCTATGTGTTCAGACAGAGTCTGGGTGCCCTACCCAGTCCTCCACCAATTTTTTCTTTTTCTTTTTCACTTTCATTTTCCCGGTGATTAGTTTGCTTGTATTTGTTCATTTCAAATCAAGTAATATTATTAATACTTTTGTCCTTTTTATTATTATTCTTAATCTTCCCTTCCAGGTCCTAGTTTTCAGCATTTTTTTTCTTTTCCCTGTGCCTGGTTGAAATTCTGACTCCCCCTCCCCCAATTTAAGTTTTTTTTCCTCCCCCCCCTTTTTTCTTCTCTTGACTAACCCCATTCCTTGTTTCTCTTTTTGCATTCTTCCTGTTCTTTTCTTCATTTATTATTCTCCTTCCCTACTTTTTTTTTTCTTCTTAGTGACCTATCCCCAGATATTGCAGGTTTGCTTGTTTTTTCTTCTTTTTTTCCCTTTTCTCTTTTTTTGGTTACTGTTCCTGTGTGATTAGATGGGGTATATTTTGTCCATGAGCTTTTAGTTTTTTGATGGTTATTCAATTGTAATTT
>NW_006921750.1:7710733-7725120 GCF_000298275.1 Orycteropus afer afer
AGCTCAGGGCGCAGGAGAGTATGGAGGGATGGTCACTGGGAAGAGGAAATTATGGGGAGGAAGTGGGAGGGGAGCTGTTGCACTGTAGTAAACTTTGGTCAATGACATGAGACAAAGTATATGTGAACTGCTGTATGGAAAGTGAATTTGCTCTGTAAATCTTCACCCAAATCACAATTAAAACAAACAAACAAAAAAAGATAGAATAGACTATTCTAAATTTGGGGAGAAAATTATACATCACAGGGTAACATCAAAGAAAAATCATAAAACTTCACATCACAATAAAAAGAGGACAAGTACAAATATTTAACAAATACTAAAACAAGGAGGGGTTGCTATGAGTTGGGGCCGACTCGGCACATAACAACAACAACAACAACAACAAAACAATAGCAACAAAGGAAATAATAACACAATTCAGAAAAATAATGAGTTCAGCACAGAAAATTATATGGAACAAAGAATTCAGGAAAACCATGAGAAAAAAAAAATAACAGAAACCAATTCATACTTGTCAATAATTACATTGAATCTCAATGGATTAAATGCACCACTGAAGAGATGGTGAGTAGCAGACTGAATAAGAAAATATAACCCATCAATATGCTGTCTACAACAGACACACCTTAGGAACAAAGACAAAATTAGACTAAAAATCAAAGGTTGGAAAAAGATATATCAACAAATGGACACACAAAAAAAGAACAGGTGTGGCAATATTAATTTCTGATCAAATTAACTTTAAGACAACAACCACCATACAAGACAAGGAAGGACATTACATAATGATTAAAGGATCAATTGAACAAGTTGTAATCATAAAAATATATATGGAACCAATGAAAGAGCCCAAAGTACATAAATCAGACTTTAACAGAACTGAAAAGGCAAGTAGATGACTCCACAGTCATTGTAGGAGACTTTAATACAACACTTCTAATGAAAGATAGAACAGCTGGAAAGAAACTCAACAAAGACATAGCAGAACTAAACAATACAATCCACCAACTTGACCTTATAGACATCCACAGTGCACTTCACCCAAAACAGCACAGTACACATTCTTTTCCAGTGTACATGGAACATTATCCAAGCTAGACCATATTTTAGGCCATAAAGCAAGCCTTAATAAATTTTGAAACATCGAAATACTGCAAAGTATCTTCTCCAATCACAGTGATTATCAAATTAGAAATCAATATTAGGAAGTTCAATGGAAAAAAGAGCAAACACCTTCCTTAAGAATGACTGGGTAATAGAATAAATAAAAAATGAAACTGAAAATTTTCTTGAACTAAACAAGAATGAAAACACAATATTCTGAAATTTCTAGGACACAGGAAAAACAGGGATCAGAGGTCAACTTATAGCAATAAATGCACACATCAAAAAAGAAGAAAGACCCAAAATCAATGCATTAAAATTACATCTCCAACAATTAGATAAAGAAAAGCCTACAGTCACCAGAAGAAAGGAAACAATCAGAAATCAATGAAACAGAAAATAGAAAGATAATAGAAAAAATCAACAAGACTAGAAGTTGGTTTTTTTAAAAGATTAATAAAATTGACAAAGCATTGGAAAATTCAATAAAGCAAAAGATGTAGAGAATACAAATAACATGAATAAGAAATGAAATGGGTGACATTAACACAGAACCAAATGTAATGAAAAAGATATCAGGATATTATGAAGAACTGTACTCCAACAAATTTGAAAAATCTGGAAGAAACTAACAGATTTCTAGAAACACTCTACTTACCAAAATTAACACAGACTGAGGTGGAAAAGTTGAACAGATCCATAACAAAGGAAGAAATTGAACAGGTCATAAAAAAATTACCCACAAAAAAGTCCTGGCCCAGACAGTTTCACCAGGGAATTCGACCAAATGTTCAGAGGATGGACATCTATCCTACTGAAATTTTTCCAAAACATAGAGAAGGATGGAATCCTCCCAAATTCATTTTATGAACCAAGCATAACCTTGATACCAAAACCAGGCAAAGATGTCACTCAAAAAGAAAAAATATAGAATATAGATGCAAAAATCTTCAACAAAATCCTAGCCAATAGACTCCAACAACACATCAAGAAAATAATTCATGATGACAAAGCAGGGTTCATATCAGGTATATAAAGATAGTTCAAAATTAGAAAAACAATCAACATCATTTATCCACCACATAGATAAAACAAAGGCAAAGAATGACATGATCATATCAATCAATCCAGAAAAGACATTTGATAAAATCCAACACCCATTCCTGATGAAAACTCTCAAATAAATAGGAATAGAAGGGATATTCCTCAACATAATAAAGGGTATCTACGAAAAATGAACAGCCAACATTATTCTCAATGGAGAAAGACTGAAACCATTCCCCTTATGTTCTGGTTACCTAGTACCTCTCTGACAAGAATATACCACAAATGGGATGGCGTTAACAAACAGGAGTTTTTCTTACAATTTGGAAGCTTTAAGTCCCAGGTCAAAGTGCCAGGCTCTAGGGGCTCTATAAAAGCCCTTCCACCTTGGGCTTCAGCTCTGCCTCTTGCTCCCAGCCCACTAAACTAGAGACATCTCTTCCCTTGGGGAGCTACTGGCTGCTGAGGCTAATAAGCCCAATGTCAACAAATAAAATGGGGCAGTCCTGATGTTACCAAACCACACAGAAGGCCATTAATTTAAGTCCATTGTAAATCCCATAGTCAGCAGAGCATCACAGGCTGCTGACCAACGACACTGCTACATGCAGGATCCAAACATGCCATAAGATAGAGACTATCCCCAAGGCTTCTCCTTATATACAGGAAGCAGACCACATTGTAAATGCAGCTACTCAGTTGCTTCTGGTAGAACCCACCATGGAGTTGATTGCTAGTCTCATCATGGGGAATAACTACTACCAGCTGCCCAGCCATACAACCAGGCCCAGCCAAGTTGACACATAAATTGAACTACCACACCTTGTGAACTAGACAAGGATGCTCTCTATCACCACTTTTATTCAACGTTGTATTCGAAGTCCTAGCCAGCGCAATAAGGCAAGAAAGGGAAATCAAAGGTATCCAAATTCGTAAGGAAGAAGTCAAACTATCCCTATTTGCTGATGATATGATCCTATACCTAGAAAAGCCAAGAGACTCAGTCAAAAAACTACTGGAACTTATTGAACTATTTAACATAGTGACAGGATGCAAGATCCATGTTCAAAAATCAGATGGATTCCTCTATATCAGTAAAGAAATTGCTGGAATAGAAATAAGGAAAACAATACATTTACAATAGCTACCAAATAAATAATTAAATAAATAAATGAAATACTTGAGAATAAATCTTACCAGGGACACAAAAGACCTGTACAAAGAAAACTATAAAAGACTACTTCAAGAAACCATAAGAGATCTACATAAATGGAAGAACATACCATATTCATGGATAAGAATATTGAACATTGTGAAAATATCAATTCTACCCAAAACAATATATATTTCAGTGTAATCTCAATCCAGATCCCATCAACATTCTTTAAGGATATGGAAAAAACAATCACTAACTTTCTATGTAAAGGAAAGAGACCTAAGATAAGCAAAGCACTATTGAAGAAGAAGAACAAAGGAGGAGATCTCACACTGCCAGATCTCAAAACCTACTATACAGCCACAGTAGACAAAACTGCCTGGTATTTGTACAATGACCAATACATAGACCAATGGAATAGAAGTAAGAAGCCAGAAATAGATCCTATGGTCAGCTGATCTTAGACAAAGGGCTGAGACCCATTAAATGGGGAATAGATTGTCTGTTTAACAACTAGTACTGGCAAGACTAGGAGCTCTGGTAGCATAGTGCCAAAGGCACTTGACTTCTAGCCAGAAAGCTGGTGGTTCAAACCCAACAGCCACTCCTTGGAAGGAGGATTGGGCAATCTACTTCTGTAGTGATACTGCCTCAGAAACCCAAGAAGGGGTCACTATGAGTCGGGTCTGACTCCATGGCAAATAACAACAACAACAACACTGGCAAGACTGGATATCCATTTGCAGAAATATGAAACAAAATCTGTATCTCACACCATACATAAAAACTAACTTTAAATGGATCAAAGATTTAAATGTGAAACATACAACTATAAATTTCCTCAAGGAAAAATTAGAGGAAAATTTAGGGGCCCCACTAAATCGCCTAAATAGACTATCAAGCACAAACCAAAATGTACAAACCAGTAGATGAATGGTATCTTCTAAAAATTAAGCTTTTATGTGTCTCCAACAACTGCTCCAAAAGAGTCAACTGAGAACCTATGGATTGGGAAAAAATATTTGGCAACAATAGATTTGACAAGTGACTTATCTCTAAAATCTATAGAAAATGCCAACACCTCAACAAGAAAAAAGACATAATCCAATTAAAAATTGGGCAGAAGACATGAATAGATACTTTGCCAAAGAGGATATTCAGGTGGCTAACAAACCGTGAAGAAATGCTTATAATAATTAGCCATCCCAAAACCTAAAAACTCACTGCCATCATGTCGATTCGACTCATAGTGACATCTTGTTGGGTCCCAGAGGTTGTGTCTATATGGAAGTAGATTGCCCAGTCTTCCTTCTGAGAAGTGGCTTGTGGGACTGTACTGCCAGCCTTCTGGTTAGCAGTCAAATGCCTCAGGCACTATGTCACCAGAGCTCCCCATTAGCCATTAGAGATATGTAAATCAAAACAACAATAAGATATGATCTTGCCCCAGCCCTAGTAGCAAAATTCAACAAGACAGAAAATAACAAATGCTGGTGAGGATGTGGAGAGATTGGGACTCTCATACACTGCTGGTGGGACTGTAAAACCACTGTAACCACTGCGGAAATCCGTATGACGATTCCCTAAAAAGTTGGAATTAGAAATACCATTTGACCCAGCCATTCCATTACTAGGTATATATCCTAAAGAAGTGAAAGCCAGGACAAGAACAGATGTATGCACACCCATGTTCATCAGAGCACTATTTACAATAGTAAAAAGATGGCAACAACCTAGATGCCCATCAACAAAGAATGAATAATCCAATGATGGTACATACACACAATGGAATACTATGCAACCCTAAAGAATAAAGTAGTGTCTGCAAAATACTGCATAATATGGATGAACTTGGAGAACATTATGCTGAGTGAAATAAATCAATTACAGAAGCACAAATATTGTATTAGTCTATTATTATAAGAAATCAAGGAAAGTTTATATACGGAATGAAATTTTCTTTGTTGGTTACCAGGGTTGGTAGAGTAGGGTAGGGAACACTGCTTGATAGGTAAAGACAAATATTTTGGTGAAGGGAAGGGCAATATACCAAATGTGAGTGATCAACACGGTGGCATTGTGGAAGAGGAGAACATAGAGAGGTGCATGGTAGGTACAGGCAACAAAGATGGACCCTTTTGCACATACAGAAATGCATTGTTAGTGATGGAAAACATTAATCTGCATGTGGATAGATGCATAGACAGGCTGAACAATTAGGTATGTCTATGCAAGGGGGAGTGTGCCCATGACCATGTATAGGGTTGCAGACAATGTTTCTACAAGTGTATTTGTATGTTCTGTAAATATTACCAAGTATATAGTAGAGGTGAAAAAGGACAAGGTTGTAGTCATTTCTTGGTCACAGTCAGCTACTCAGAGAGAGTGATTAGTTGGACCTGTGGTCTCAGGACTGTGCTTGGAGGGGACATCAAACTCAATTGGTATAATATACTACACAAAAGCATCGTTCTACATTCTACTTGGGTGAGTAGCAACTGGAATCTTAAAAGCTTATAGGCAGCCATCTAGATGAGGTGATGGGTCTTTCCTTGTCCAGAGAAAAGAAGAATGAAGAAAACCAAAGACTCATGGAAACAATTATTCCAAGCCACTGGTACACCATGTGATCTTCAGTCTATATGACTGTGAGACCAGAAGAACTAGGTGGTGTCCTCCCACCACTGTCAACCACTTGGGCGGTGGGGGGGGGAATCTACGTAGGAGATCTTGAATAGAGTGGGAGAACAATGTGGAACAAAACTCAAAATCATGAGAAAAGAAAAGAGACCAGGTTTGCTTATCTGAGAGAGCCTGGTGAAACCCCTGAGACTACGGCCCTTAGCTGGCCTTCAGGTCTGGAAGTGATCCCACTCCTGTGGCCTCCAACCAAACAAAAGATAGGCATATGAGCTGAACATTTGCATTAGGTAGATACACTTCTTGGAGAAAACAATTACGGAATCATACAAGGGGTGTGTATGCACAGGGAGATGTCTCCGGTGGACAAGCATAATGGGGGGGAAGGACACAGGGAAGAGGTGACTATGGGGTAGAAGTGGGAGGAGACCTGTTGTATTGTGAGAAATCGTAGTCAATGTCATGAGACAGAGTGTGTGTGAACTGCTGTAGGGAAAATGAATTTGCTTGGTAAACTTTCACCCAAATCACAGTAAAATATAAATAAATAAATAAGACATTTTACCAAAGAAAATATGCAAATGATAAACAAATGAAAAAATGTTCAACACCATTAGCCACTCAGCAAGTGCAAAATAAATCCACAAATTACACATGTATCAGAATGGCTAAAAAATAAAAATAAAATAAATTTAAAAAGCTGCCATTCCAAGCACTGGTGAAGATGTGAAGAAACTGGTTCACTCATGTTGCTGATGAGAATGTAAAATATTACAGCCACTCTGGAAACAGTATAGCAGTTTCTTTCTCTTTTTTCTGAATTGTGATTTGGGTGAAAATTTCAGAGCAAATACACTTTCTATACAGCGGTTCACATACACTTTGTCTCATGACATTGACCACAGTTTACCACAATGCAACATCTCCCTTCCTACTTCCTCCAAATAGTTACCTCTTCCCTGTGTCCATCCCTCCATGCACTCCTGCCCCGTGAGCTGTATCCCTGTGCATTCGCAGCCCTTCTTTCTCCCGTGCTTGTTCTCTCCAAGGAGTGTATCTACCTCAGGTAAATGATCAACTCATATGCCTGTTTATTTTTTGGCTGGAAGCCACAAGCATGGATTCAATTCCAGACCTGATGGGCAGCTAGGGGCCATAGTCTCAGTGGTCCCACCAGGCTCTATAAGACCAGCAAACCTGTTGTTCTTGTTGTTAGGTGCCATCGAGTCATCTCTGACTCATAGCGACCCCATGCACAGCAGAACAAAACACTGTCCGATCCCGCACCAGCTCCACAATCACTGCTATACTTGAGCCCATCATCACAGCCACAGTGTCAATCCATCTCGTTGAAGGCCTCCCTCTCTTTCCTGAACCCTCCACCTTACCAAGCAAGACATCCTTCTCCAGGGAATGGTCTCTTCTGACAACATGACCAAAATAGGTGAGATGAAATCTGGCCATTCTCGTTTCCAAGGAGCATTTCGGGTGCACTTCCTCCAGGACAGATCTGTTAGCTCTTTTAGCAGTCCATGTACTTTCAGCATTCTTCACCAGAACCATAACTCAAAAGCATCAACTTTTCTTCAGTCTTCCTTATACATTGTCCAGCTCTCACATGCATACGAGGCGACTGGAAATATCATTGCTTGTGTCAGGCACACCTTAGTCCTCAAGGAGACATCCTCACTCCTCAGCACTTGAAACAGTTCCTTCATAGTTGAGTTTCCCAATGCTACATGTCATCTAATGTCCTGACTGCTGCTTCCATTGGCATCGATTGTAGAAACAAACAATGTGAATCCTTTGACAACCTCAATCTTTTCTCCATTTATTGTGATGCTGCTCATTGGTCCAGTTGTGAGGCTTTTTGTTTTCTTTATATTGAGACGTAATCCATACTGCAGACTATATTTGTCAACCTTCATCGGTAAGTGCCTCAAGTCATCCTCACTTTCAGCAAGCAATGTTGTATTGTCTGTGCATCTCAGGTTGTTAATGATTATTCCTCCAATCCTGATGCCATGTTTTTCTTCATATAGTTCAGCTTCTCAGATTATTTGCTCAGCATATAGATTGAATAAGTATAGGGAAAGGATACAACCCTGATACACTCCCTTCCTGATTTTAAACCATGTAGTGTCCCCTTGTTCCATTCGAACGACAGCCTTCTGGTCAAGGTACAGGTTCCTCATGAGTACAACCAAGTGTTTGGAAATTCCCATTCTTCTCAATGTTATCCATAATTTGTCATGATCCACACAATCAAATGCCTTTGCATAGTCAATAAAACACAAGTAAACATCTTTCTGGTATTCTTTGCCTTGAGCCAAGATACATCTGAAAACAGATATGATATCCCTTGTTCCATGTCCTCTTCTGAATCCAGCTTGCACCTCTGGAAGTTCTCTGTCAATATACTGCTGCAAACATTTTTGAATTATCTTCAGTAATATTTTACTTGCATGCAATAATAATGATATTGTTCTATAATTTCCACAATCTGTGGGATCACCTTTCTTTGGAATGGGTACAAATACGTATCTCTTCCAGTCAGTTGGCCAGGTAGCTATCTTCCAAATCTCTTGGCATAACTGAGTGAGTGCCTCCAATGGGGCATCCGTTTGTTGAAATATCTCAATGGGTATTCCATCCATTCCCAGAGCCTTGTTCTTTGCCAATTCTTTCATTGCAGCTTTGACTTCCTCCTTCAGTACCATTGATTCTAGATCATATGCCACTTCCTGAAATGGATGAAGATCAACCAGTTCTTTTTGGCACAGTGATTCTGTGTATTCTTCTCTTGATGTTTCCTGAATCATTCAATACTTTGCCCATAGAATCTCTCAATATTGCAATGTGAGGCTTAAATTTTTCTTCAATTCTTTCAGCTTGAGAAATGCCGAGCATGTTCTTTCATTTTTGTTTTCAGACTCCAGGTCTTTGCACATTTCATTATAGTAATTGGTTTTGTCTGCTTGAGGTGCTCTTTGAAATCTTCAATTCAGCTCTTTTATCTTGTCATTTTGTCCATTGGCTTTAGCTACTCTCCTCTCAAGGGCAAGTTTCAGAGTCTCTTCTGTCATCCACTTTGGTCTTCTTTTCTTTTCTCATCTTTTTAGTTATCTCTTGCTTTCTTCATGGATCATGTTCTTGATATCCTCCCACAATTCTGGTTTTCGGTCATTGGTGTTCAATGCTTCAAATCTATTCTTTAGATGATCTCTAAATTCAGGAGCGATATATTCTAGATCATATTTTGTCTCTTGTGGACTTGTCTTAATTGTTTTTAATTTCAAGTTGAACTTGCATATGAGCAGTTGCTGATGTGTTCCACAATCAGCTCCTGCCTGGTTTTAGCTGAAGATATTGAGCTTTTCCAGCACCTCTTGCCACAGATGTAGTCAATCTGATTCCTGTGTGTTCCATCTGGTGAAGTCCACGTGTAGAGCTGCCATTTATGTTGTTGAAAAAAGGTGTTTGCAATGAACAAGTTCTTCATCTTGCAAAATTCTTCCATGCGAGTTCCAGCATTATTTCTGTCACCAAGAACAAATTTTCCAAGTACTGGTGATACTTCTTTGTTTCCAACTTTTGCATTCCAGTCACCAGTGATAATTAACACATCCTGATTGCATGTTCAGACAACTTCAGACTGCAGAAGTTGATAAAAATCTTCAGTTTCTTCATTTTTGTCTTTAATGGTTGGGGCATAAATTTAAATAATAGTCATATTAAGGGGTCTTCCTTGTAGGCATATGGATATTATCCTGTTACTGACAGCACTGTACTTCAGGACAGATCTTGAAACATCCTTTGTGATGATGAAGGCCACACCATTCCTCTTCAACCTGTCATTAACGGCATAGTAGTTTACATGGTTGTCTGATTCAAATGGCCAAAAACAGTCCATTTCAGCTCATTAATGCCAAGGATATCAATCTTTATGCATTTCGTGTCATTTTTGACAACTTCCAGTTTTCCTAAATTCATACTTCATACATTTCATATTCCAATGTTTAATGGATGTCCGCAGCTGTTTCTCTTCAATTTGAATGGTGCCATATAAGCAAATAGAGGTTTCAAAAGCTTTACCTTATCCATAGGAGTATGATTGGGTTTTCTCAGATGATACAGCTCTTCCTCAGTCCTATTTTGAAAGCCTTCTAACCTAATGGGACTTTTCATAAAGTTGTATGGTAATGTATCAAACAGTGTTTCTTTGCTATTCATATGGTTTTCCCTGGCTAATTATTTGAGAAGTGGACAGCCTCTTCCTTCTTCCTAGTCTGTCTCAGTCTGTAAGCTATGCTGATACCTGTGCACTATGTGCATCCCACTGGCTTTGAAACACCAGTGGCTCAGCCTCAAAACTCACATCAACACGTCACCACAATAGGACAAACTGACAGACAAGTTTGTCTCCCTGTTGGAAATCTCTCATACCACTCTTACCTGGGTCCCTGTGGCTAACTTCTCCTCTGTCTGGATTCCTGGGCATTTTAATCCCCTTTCTCCCACTCTCCCACCCAGCTGCTTTGGGCATTCCTGAGTTCCTTCTCCTCACCTGGATCCCTGTGGCTGACTTCTCTTCTGTGGGGGTTCCTGGCTTTTAATCCCCTTTCTCCCACTCTCCCACCCAGCTGCTTTGGGCATGCCTGAGTTCCCTCTCCTCACCTGGACCCCTGCAGCTGACTGCTCCTCTGCCTGGGTTCCTGGCTTTTAGTCCCCTTTCTCCCACTCTCCTGCCCTGCTGTTCGTTTTGGGCTTGCCTGAGTTCCCATTCAAACCTGGTCCTCCCCCCATTTTTTTTCCAAAATATTTTGCATTTTGTTCCACATTGTTCTCCCTCTTTATCCAGAATCTCCTACATAGATCCTCTTCCAAGTGGTTGACAGTAGTAGATGGGCAGCATCTAGTTCTGATCTCATAGTCATATAGACTGCAGATCAGATGGTGTACCAGTTGCTAGGACTAATTGTTGCCATGAATTTTTGGTTTTCTTCATTCTTCTTTGCTCTGGAGGAGGAGAGACCCATTGTTACATCCAGATGGCAGCTTGCAAGCTTTTAAGATTCCAGTCACTACTCACCACAGTAGGAGGTGGAACAATATTTTGTGTAGTATGTTATGCCAATTGAGCTTGATGTCCCCTGCAACTATGGTCCTGAGCCCACAGGTTCAGCTACTCAGTCCCTCTGCATCACTGTCTGTGACCAAGCAGTGAATACAACCTTTCCCCTTGTCAACTCCACTATACTCAGATCATACTCATAAAGTTATAGAACCATTGTCTGCCAACCCTAGTATAGCTTATTGTTGTTGTTGTTGTTATGTGCCATTGAGTCAGACCTGACTCATAGTGACCCCTCCTTGGCTTCCGAGGCAGTATCACTATGGAAGTAGATTTCCCCACCTTCCTTTTGAGGAGTGGCTGGTGGGTTTGAACCACCAGCCTTCTGATTAGCAGTCAAGTGCTTTAGGCACTATGCTATCAGAACTCCATCTAGTATAGCAGTTTCTTAAAAAAAAACTAAACATGTAACTACCATACAACTGAGCAATTATATTCCTGGGAATTTATCCTAGAAAAATAAGCCTATTTCACATAAAAACCTGCATTCTGATGTTTGTAAAAACTTTATTCATAGTAGTGCAAAACTGGAAACAATCCAAATATCTTTCACCTGGTGAATGGTTAAACAAACTGTTTTATATGCACATTATGAACTACAACTCAGCAATAAAAAGGAATGAAATACTGACACATTAAAAAAAAAAAAAAAAAAAAACAGGATGAATCTCTAAAATAATAGGCTGAGTGAAAAAAAGCCAATCCCAAAAGGTTACATACTCTATGATTCCATTTATACAATTTTGGTAAAATAACAAAATTATAGAAATTGAGAACAGATTTTGGGTGCCAGAGGTTAAGGAGAGGATAAGCAAGAGGCAAGTGGATGCCTATAAAAGGGCAGCATGAGGGATGTTATAAAAGGGCAGCATGAGGGATCGTTGCAGTGATGGAAATACTCTATTGTATTGATATCTTGGTATTGATATTGTGATATCGTGCTATAGTTTTGTAGATGTTATAATCATACCAAACCAAAAACCAAACTCAATGCCCTCAAGTCAGATCGGACTCATCATGACCCCTCCTTGGGTTTTGGAGCCAGTATCTCGATGGAATTATATTGCCCAATCTTCCTTCCCAGGAGCTGCATGTTAATCTAAATTATTTTAAATAAAACATTTAATTGAAACACAATTCAACAAGTAGAAAGTCATAAATCATTAGTTGAATTGTAATATTCAGTTTTCTATTTCCTTCTGGGATCCAGGGGGAGACTTGAGCATGGAACCACCTCTCATATAAATCACCTCCTGTTTTACAGAGAGGCATTCAAAATTGGATCATGGGGGAATTTTCAAAAATACGTTGTGTTCCAAGGTTTCCTGTTACTTATACTTTCCTTTTTTGTCCATCTCCTCATATATACAAACCATCAAAAACATCGTTTCCATTTTCCTGGTACTCGACTGCTTATTGTAATGTGGATTTTCTTAGTTCACAATCTCCAATAATATCTTGTCAGCTGTCTCCTCAAATAGCTATCTTTCTCTTTTTCATATGCCTCTGTCTCTCACTATTCTCAAGTCCTCAGGGACTCAAATAGAAACATTATGATCTTTTCCAATACTGCTCCCCAAAACCTGCATTCCTCAGTTTTTGCATTCCCTGGGCCTTGTTTAATGTTTTCTACTTTGATGGGAGTGCACTACACACGTATGCAAGATTTTCTATGATTTATTTACTTGAAGAAATATGGACTGATTGTTAAGAATTTGTGATGGTGTGTTAATATGAAGCCCACCCCTTATCACTCCTTTGATAGAGGGAAGCAACCCACATATGATAAAAGCTAGTGGGAAACAAAGTACCACTTTATTCAGTTTAACAAACAATTTGTGCCTTTTTACAGTGCTGTTATAAAAGCTATTTTGTAAAATATGGTAGGGGCCAAAATGCTTCACTCATGCCTCCTGGGTTTTCCCATCAAGGCCTTCAGAAGAACTTGACAGGGCCTAGCCCTGCACCAGAGTTGGATAGGATGGATGAGAGAAGCACAGATGATGGAGGCCACCTTAAGGAAGCAATGAAAATGGCTGTATGTGTGTCTCAGACTTTGAAAATTACTTCTGTGAATACCTCTTTCCATGGAGGAAGCTAAGACAGGGATGGAAAGAGACAGAAAAATGAGGGGAGAATAAGGAGTATTCCCTCTACACAGCATTCCTTGCCATTCTTAGTCAAGAAAAGGTTTGGCAATATTCTTCCCGAGGGAGGCTATTAAGTACCAGAGACTTCTACCTTCTGTAGCTGCTCTATCAACTCCTATCAAGGCCCCTTGTATCTTCCAGGGAAGTTCAGCTGTTTTCAAAAAAAAAAAAACTCAATGCCCTCCAGTCAAATCTGACTCACAGAGATCCCTCCTTGTGTTTCTGAGCTGGTATGTCTACAGAAGTAGATTGGCCAGTCTTCCTTCTGAGGAGTGGCTGGTGGGTTTAAACCACCAGCCTTCTGGTTAGCAGTCAAATGCCTTAGGCACTATGCTACCAGAAAAGCCTCTGAAATAATTAGAACTGAAAAATAAGTTACTTCAATGCCCAATGTACGTTGGAGCAAAAATGCATCTCCTTTTTCTAATTTTCCAACGAAAATTATGCCTAGCTCTATTATTCAAACTTGTTCACTAGTTGGCAGCAGAGTGATTCCCTCATGGAAGCATTGCTCAAATTCAAATAACATAGCACTTCAATATGTCCAAAAATTTAAATTACCATGTTCCCACTGAAATTAAATTACAAAATTAACCTAAATTCCTTATGAATTTGGCAATATCATTTCAGAATTTTCAGGAATTGATGTAGAACACTGAGGAACTCAAATTTATTCCATTATCACATCTTATGTGAATCTCACTTTTCTAAAGCATCAGTAAGACTCATATGAGTACCCTGTATTTACCCGAGGCCTACAAAATTATGCACAGGGAACGAAAACTGTCTATTACAATACCAGACTTTCCCAATCTAAAAGCTATTTCTAATCATAACTCTTCATATATCATGTAATTTTGTAGTTTCTTAGTGGAAGAGGAGAGTCAGAGAGAAAAAAATAATAATTCCCTTCCAGTTGACAGGAGGCAAACCATTCTCAGCTTTTCAGATTCCAAACTTTTGAGTTTACACTAAATGGAAGAAATCTCCTAACAGAGGGTAAATTGTGGTTCTTACTAGTCTCAGATGTTGTTTTGTTATGTGCCATCGAGTCAGACCTGACTCACAGCGACCCCTCCTTGGGTTTCTGAGGCAGTATCACTACGGAAGTAGATTGCCCCATCTTCCTTCCGAGGAGTGGCTGGTGGGTTTGAAC
>NW_006921750.1:7725570-7738417 GCF_000298275.1 Orycteropus afer afer
CACTTAACAACAACAACAACAACTATTCTCAGAAGCCCAAGAGTTTGTTAGTCAACACAACTTCAATAGGTGTTCCCTGAGCTTGCTCCTGATACACATAGTACAATGCATTGACTTCCAATGTATATTTCTCAAAACTTTACTTTTTGCTTTTTACTTTTCTCAACATTTTTCACGTTTTACTACCTAAATGACAACACAAGTTCCCCTTCCATCTTATGTTTTCATGCAATAGTAGAAAAATGTGTGTGGAGGTGAAAACAAGCAAAAAGTCCATTTAATTTACATCTACCATTACCCATTGATCTATTCAATCATTTAGTATACAGATATTTTTCAAGAAACTACAATGTTCTCAAAAAATATGGAAATCTCAATCCCCAAGTAGCTCATATGCTAGGGAAGAGACAAGCAATATTAAAAATAAGGAAACTCATTATTATAAAATATCCAGGTCTTAGTGCCAAATGAGGAGTGTGTGGTCTTTTATTTAAAAAATGAATTAAGAATTTCAAGACAGCAACAGTAGAGTATTAAATCAAATCAATTTCTGAGTGTAAGACTTTTGCACAGGTCACATGTCCATGAAGTTGCCCTGAGAACACTGATATAGAATGTTAGAGTTTATATGTTGCTATCTGCTGTTGAGTCACCCAAACTCATGGCTACCCCACACACAATGAACAAAATGCTCATCAGTCCTGCACCTTTCCTATGGTCCTTTGTGGTTTAAAGCATTGTGATCCATAGAGTTTTCTTTGGTTGATTTTCAATAGATTGCCAGACCTTTCCTCGCAATCTGGCTTAGTCTTGAAGCTCTGTTGAAATTGTTCAACATCATAGCAACAATAAAGCTTCCACTGAAAGATGGGTAGTGTGTGTGCATGAGGTCCATTGACTGGGAACTATGGTATCTCACATGGAAAGTGAGGATTCCACCACTGAACCACCTATGTCCTAGAGTTTGTACAGTGAATGGAAGGAAGGAAGGAAAGATAGAAAGATAGAAGGATGAAGGGAGGAAAAGGAGCCTCAGGGCCATCTGGGGGAAAACTTTCTTAGCAGAGGGAAAAAAAAAAGAAGGACATTAAGAAGGGAGCATGCTCGTGGTCAGCTTGCTAAAGAAACAGTGACTGGAGTGGAGTGAGGGAAAGAGTAGAAAAATAGAGAAGTATTAAGTCAAAGACTTAAAGGATAGGAGAGAGGGAGTATGGCATTTATCATGTAAGGCATATTAGATCATATTAAAGACTTCAGGTTTTAGTACGGGTTAAATCACATAAAATTCCATACACCCATTATATGTTTACACCATTGGATGTGCAGTGTTGTTGTTGTTGTTATTTGCTGTCGAGTTAGACCTGACTCATAGCAACCCCTCCTTGGGTTCCCTAGGCAGTATCACTACAGAAATACATTGCCCAGCCTGCCTTCTGAAGAGCAGTTGGTGGATTGGAACAGCCACCTTTCTGGTTAGCAGTCAAGTGCCTTAGGCACTACGCTACTGAATTCTATCACAGTAAAACTAAAACACTTACTTACCATCATGACCTCAATAATTTATCCTGTCTTTTGACCTTTTAAGAAGAGAAAATGGAGAGCACATATTTACTGGCTTTTCTTAGTAGTCAACTGAAATCAGACAATAAAGGGATTCATCAATTTCCTTCCTGAATTGTGATGTGAACTATTCAACATCTACCATATAAAGTCCCTCAGAGGCCAAACAATCCTCCTAGTCTCAAGATCATGATCTGACTCATTATCCTCCTCCCCCAGTATATCCATAGACCCCAATATGCTTAATGACCAAACACAGGGATTACTCTGTTGCTAACTCATATTGTTTAAATAATAAATTTAATATTTCCTAAGAAAATATCCCCTTAGAAATGTATCTTTAAAATAAATCTTTTATAGAAAAATATACAGAACTATTTGAAGAATTTTCTAAGCAGATAACAACTTACAATCCCTGAACACATGCTCATTTATTATATTAACAATTTTGCATGTGTAATTAGAAATATTGATAGAGTAAATGTCTCCACAAATTGTAAACCACTGTGCAAACTAATACAGAGAAGACCATGGTAGAAAAGACACTATCTTCTTGTTCATGAAGCTCTCACTTTTAAACAGGAGCATGAACAGGTGCTCAAATTGCTAAATGTGTGTGTGTGGGGAACCTCACTGCTGTCGAGTCAACTGTAACTCATAGTGATCCTTCTTTGGGTTTCTGAGGCAGTTTCACTATGGAAATAGATTGCTCACCCTTCCTTCTGAGGAGTGGCTGGTGGATTTGAGCCACCAACTTTCTGGTTAGCAGTCAAAGTAGGAAGGCAGTGACAAATTAGAGATGGATAAAAAGTACTAAGAAAATCTAGGGAAGCTCTAGATGCTCCTCATCCAGAGCAAAGAGAATGAAGAAAATGAAAGACACAGGGAAACAATTAGTCCAAGTGACTGGTACACCATGGAATTCTCAGCCTATATGAGTATGAGACAAGAAAAACTAGATAGTGCCTAGCTACCACTGTCAACCACTAGGAGGGGGATCTATGTAGGAGATCCTGTATAAAGTGGGAGAACAATGTGAAATGAAACCCAAAATATTTTTTTAAAAAAGGGAGAGGACCAAGATTGCTGGTCTGATAGAGCCTAATGGAACCCCTAAGACTGTAGCCCCTAGCTGCCCTTCAGGTTTAGAATTTAACCCACTCCTGTGGCTTACAGCCAAACAAAAGACAAGCATATGAGCTGAACATTTACATTAGGTAGGTACACTCCTCAGAGAGGACAATCATGGGACAATAGAAGGGCTTTGTATGCACAGGGAAACAGCTCAGGAGGCAGGAGTGCATGGAGGGAAGGACAAAGGAAAGAGGTAACTATGGGGAGGAAGTGAGAGGGTAGCTGTTGTGTTGTGGTAAATTGTAGTCAATGTTATGAGACAAGTGTATGTGAGCTGCTATATGAAAAATTAATTTGCTCTGTAAACTTTCACAAAAGTCACAATTAAAAAGAAAAGAAAATCTAGGGAAGTAAGATATAAATTGCCACAACAGCACTGAGTGAGACTTCATGAAAAGTGGCAGTTTTTGGACAATTATACTAAAATATATTTTCTACCCCTCATTCAATCAGTGATGAGAAGAGAAAGTAGGAAATAAAGAGAAATGGAGAGATAAAGGGAAAGTAAGGGGACAGAAGAAATGGGAAATATTGGGAAAGAAGAAGAGGAGGTTGCAGAATCACTGGGAGGAAGAACTAGTTGGGACAAAATACAGAGAGACAAGATAAAAGGGAAGATGGAAGAGGATATGGGAAAGGAAAGATGAAAAGAATGTAAAAAGGCTGAGGGAAGTAGACTTAGAGAGTACAGTAGTGAGACATAGCAGTGAAGAACAAAGAGATGCCCAGAAAAGGCACCAAAGTGTGTCTAAATGCACCTAAAAGGGATATCTGTGGATCTCTGTCTAAGATTTCCTGAATATAAAACCTGGGGTCTAGTATCTTAATGTCCATTTATTTCTAAATCCACTTAGTTAAGCATTCCACTATATCTTGTTTCTGTTCAACAATACCAGCAACAACCTCACCAATTTGCTTAGAAAACTCCTAGGATCAAATCTTCAAATTTCAACCCAAGAAGTAAATGGATTTATGTTCAATGATTGCTGCTTATTTGTCTGACAACCTCAGAGCTTTTGCACAAAGGTGCAACCAAAAACAGCTTTGGGTTCTCTGAGGTTATCCAATGAGGCTAGTTAAAAGTTAAACTTTTCCAACCACTATTTCATATATAGAGTGTTAAATTTGATACTAGCAGCTGTGCACTTTTAACCATTTTCCCATGAGTGATTTATTCCAATTGCATATCTTAAATAAAACTTTCATTTAAGTTATGAAAATAGATTTCCTTCCTGAACAACTTGTTCTTCTAGAAATAAGTGTTGAGTCAGTTATGTGACAATGATTCTCCCCCAAAAAATATGCACCATAAACAGCAGCTTCCAGTTTGAAGTCAGCTTGTGTTCCTTTGCAATGAGAAAGCATCTTCATCACATTTTGGCATGAAGAGGCAGTTTCTATTGAGAAGAGAATAAAGAAGATTTCTGAGGAATGAGAATTACCTGTAGGAAAATTTAAAATACCTTTTGTAGGCAGGAAAATGCAATTTAAGATGTTATTAGGTACTCATACTTGCACTACTTCCCACAGACATAGAAGTAAAAGTCTTTAGTCTGGAAAGAGTATGTTTCACTACAGTACTTCCCTATTACACATTCCCTAGAAAAATCTTCACTCTTGCTTTTTTTTTTTGTGGTAAATAAAAGCCATTCTTAATGAAAATTTTCCCTATAGCTCACATTACACTAAGCACTTTAAGTAAATTATAATTTTATACTAACAACCTTAAAAGGAAGTTATGCTTAATTTCTATTAAACAAACTAGGAAACTGCAAACTAGGAGACATTAGGTTGTCTTTTAGATCATAAAACAATATAAGTTAGAGTTTGAACTGGAAACAAAGTTAGATTACTCCAAAAATTAAGTACTTAACCACTATCCTATAGGGCCTCTAACTGAAGCTTCTTTGTCAGAAGACGTATTCAGTATGTGACAGTCTCAGCTGGTGTACTGGGTCTGGGAGAGCTCCAAATTAGTCAACATGGGTAGAGCTTGCTATATGGAGTAAGAAAAAAAGTGAAGAGAAAAAGTTCAACAAAAGCCCACGAAAGGAAATCAGAGACTTCCAGATGAGTATGAAGACCAAATGGAAGGTAAATAAACAATAACCAAAAGCCAATTTTCAAAACTATTTGTGAAGTTGATATAAATGGAATCAGGTCAGAAATAAGTGGAGATGGTCTTGGAGAATATTTACTTAGTCTATGGGTTTGTGACAAATGGATGAATTAGGCTAGCTGAAAGAATATAGTATTTTATGAGGTAGAAATTAACTTAATAAGAAAGTAATGTGCATTTATAAGCATCATATCCTGCTTGCAGAAACAGACATGAAATTCTATAACTGTAGTGGTGTGATTATCATAATTATTGTTGTGATTAATTATAAGAAGCAATATATGATGTTAGAAATATGCTACATATGTAAGAGATGATATTGGAAACTAACATTGAAAACTTACTATGAACTCAAGTTTCCATCCACCACTCATCTTAAAGTTTGTTGTACTGTGGTGGATTGTGTGTTGCTGTGAGGCTGGAGCATATGCCACTGGTATTTCAAATACCAGCTGGGTCATGCATGGTGAACAGGTTTCAGAGGACCTTCCATACTAAGACAGACTTGGATGAAGGAGGGGTCATCCACTCTTCAAAGAATTGCCCAGTGAAAACCTTAGGAATAGCAGTGAAACACTGTCTGATATATAACTGGAAAAATTTATGAATAGCCCCAAAACACTGTCCTATATAGTGGCAGAAAATGAGCCCCTCAAGTTGGAAGGCCCTCAAAATTTGACTGGGGAAGAGCTGCCTTCTCAGAGTAGAGGCGACCTTCATGATGTGGATAGAGTAAAGCGTTTGGGACCTTCATTTTCTGATGTGGCAAAAATCAAAATGGGAAGAAACAGCTGCAAGCATCCATTAATAATCATAATATGAAATGTATGAAGTATGCATCTAGGAAAATTGGAAGTTGTTAAAAGTCACATAGAGATTGATACCTTAGGCATTAGTGAACTGAAATGGACTGGTTTTGGCCATTTTGAATCAGACCATCATTTGACCTACTGTGCCAGGAATAACAAATTGAAGAGGAATGGTGTGACATTCATCATCACAAAGAATGTCTCAAGACTTATCCTGAAGTTCAATGCTGTCAGTAATAGGATAATATATGTACCAAGACCAAAGACATATTCATTGCAAATACATTTTTTTCAACAACACAAATGGTGACTATACATGTGGACTTTGCCCAGTGGGGTACACAGGAATCAGATCGACTGCATCTGTGGAAAGAGGCAATGGAAAAGCTCAATATCCTCAGCCAATACAAGGCTAGGAGCTGACTGTGGAAAAGACTACCATCTGCTCATATGCAGGTTCAACTTGAAGCTGAAAATAGTTAAAATAAGTCCATGAGAGCCAAAATATGACCTTGATTATATCCCTCCTGAATTTAGAGAGCATCTAAAGAACAGATTTGATGCACTGAACACTAATGACTGAAAACCAGAGTAATTGTGGGATGACATCAAGCATAGTGGCTAAGACACTTGCCTGCTAACCAGATGGCTGGCGGTTCAAACCCACCAGCCACTCCTCGGAAGGAAGGTTGGGCAATCCTACTTCCGTAGTGATAACTGCCTCGGAAACCCAAGGAGGGGTCGCTATGAGTCGGGGCCGACTCGACGGCACATAACAACAACAACAACAACAACATCAAGAACATCACCCATAAAGAAAACAAGAGGTCATTAAAAGGACAACAAAGGAAGAAAAGACCAAAAGAATCTGAAACTTGCCTTTGAATGGAGAGTAGCTAAAGCAAATGGAAGAAATGACAAGATAAAAGAGCTGAATAGAAGATTTCAAAGAGCAGCTCTAGAAGAAAAAACAAATTACTGTAATGAAGTGTGCAAAGACCTGGAGTTTGAAAAACAAAATGGAAGAATACACTCAGCATTTCTCAAGCTGAAATAGCTGAAGAAAAATGTAAGCCTTGAGTTGCAATATTGAATGATTCTATGGGCAAAATATTGAATGATGCAGGAAACTTCCAAAGAAGATGGAAGGAATACATAGTCACTGTATCAAAAAGAATTGGCCGATCTTCATCCATTTCAGGAGGTGACATATGATCAAGAACCAATGGTACTGAAGGAAGAAGTTGACGTTGCACTGAAGGAATTGGGGAAGAACAAGCCTCCAAGAATTGATGGAATACTCATTGAGATGTTGCAATAAATGTATGTTGTGTTAGAGGCACTCACTCTGTCTATGCCAAGAAATTTGGAAGACAGCTACCTGGCCAGCAGACTGGAAGAAATCCATATTTGTATACATTCTAAAGAAAGGTTGATTCCACAGAATGTGGAAATTATCGAACAATATCATTTATACTACACACAAGTAAAATCTTGCTGAAGATAATTAAAAAATGGTTGCAGCAGTCTATTGACAGAAAACTTCCAGAAATACAAGCTAGATTCAAAAGAGGACATGGAACAAGGGATATCATTGCTGATGTCAGATAGATCTTGGCTGAAAACAAAGAATACCAGAAAAATGTTTACTTGTTTTATAGACTATGCGAAAGGATTCAATTGTGTGGATCATAACAAATTGTTGATAACATTGAGAGGAATGAGAATTCCAGAACACTTAATTGTGCTCATCAGGGACCTGCACATAGACCAGGAGGCTGTTATGTGAACAGAACAAGGGGATACTGCATGGTTTAAAATCAGAAAGGGAGTGTGTCAGGGTTGTATCCTTTCACCATATTTATTCACCCCATATGTGGAACAAATGATCTGAGAAGCTGGACTATATGAAGGCCATGGCATCAGGATTGGAGGATGACTCATTAACAACCTGTGATATGCAGATGACACAACTTTGCTTGCTGAAAGTGAGAATGACTTAAAGCACTTACTGATGAAGTTTAAAGACTTCAGCCTGCAGTATGGATTACATCTCAAAATAAAGAAAACAAAAATCCTCACAACTAGACCAATAAGCAGCATCATGATAAATGGAGAAAAGATTGAAGTTGTCAAAGATTTCATGTTACTTGGTTCCATAATCAACACCAATGGAAGCAGCAGTCAAGACCAGATGATGTATTATTGCACTGGGAAAATCTGCTGCAAAACACCTCTTTCAAGTGCTAAAGAACAAAGATGACTCCTTGAAGGCTCAGGTGAACCTAACTCAAACCATGGCATCTTCAATCACCTCATATGCATGTGAGAGCTGGACAATGAATGAGGAAGACTGAGGAAGAGTTGATGCTTTTGAGTTATGGCATTGGTGAAGAATACTGAAAGTGCAATAGACTGCCAAAAGAACAAACTAATCTGGCCTGGAAGAAGTACAGCCAGAATGCTCCTTGGAAGTAAGAATGGCCAGACTTCTTCTAACCTGCTTTAGTCATGTTGTCAGAAGGGACCATTCCTTGGAGAAGGATATCATGCTTGATAAAGTGGAGGGACAATGAAAAAGGGGAAGGCCCTCAACAAGGTGGATTGACACAGTGGCTGCAACAATGAGCTCAGGTGTGGCAAGGACTGTGAGGCTGGCACAAGACTGGGCAGTGTTTCATTCTGTCACACATAGGATCACTATGAGTTGGAACTGACTCTACGGCACCTGATAACAATAGCAAAAGATTCCATATACAATATTTTCTCATATATTTTCTGCACAATATATCACATGTTTAAAATATATGCAATTTTCTGTTTTTTTGTAAAAACATTATACATTTTTTTGCAAAAATATTTTTATCAAAAAAAAAGAGAGTGAGAAACAATAATAAAAAAAAAGAATAAGGAGGCCTAACACTTGTAAATAATCATTAATATTAGGTAAATTTTATTGTATCTCTTGTATTTACACATAGAAAGGAAGAAAAGAAAGGAGGACTAGAAGGAAAGAAGAGAAAAGGAGGGATAAAAAAAGACATGAAAGGTAGAAAGAAGGAAGTAGAAAAGGAAATGAAAAAATATATATTTATGAAAAATGCTATAATTCCTGTCATGTTATTTTTCAATTAAAATAATGCAGAATTCAGTTGAATTTACATATATCTACCCACGAGCCACTCCTCGGAAGGAAGGTTGGGCAATCTACTTCCATAGTGATACTGCCTTGGAAACCCAAGGAGGGGTCGCTATGAGTTGGATCCAACTGGACAGCAGTGAGTTTGGTTTTTTTGGTATGTGTGTGTGTGTATGTGTGTGTGTATAGTGTGTGTGTGTGTGTGTATATATATATATACACACACACACATACATACACACACTAAAAAAAAAAAAACCTAATACAAAACTAAAGGATTGGCTGAACTTGAAGAAATAATTTGTTTTGGTACCAGCTTCAACCTCTTGCCCACATTATATTTTCTGACACTGTTCAGTTACCCTTTGCAACTAGGTGCAGTCATGTAACCACCTAGTTGCACCTGTGGATTAAGACTTACTGATCAGAGCAATTAATTGCAGTATAAGTCCTCTATCACTTTCTTTCCCTGCTATGTTAACCAAGGAAGCTGCCAAATCCAGTTGGTGCAGCTATATGATTATGAAATCTAATGGATGCAGACATCTGGACATCTGCAATATAAAGGAATAAAGCCTTCTTTTATGAAGTCACTGAGATTTTGAAGCTGTTTATAACTCTAACTTTTCCCCTGAAATTACATCACATAAGAAATAGTTAGCTTCTAATACATATATCTGGGGGGCAGAGGTGATTCAGGGTTAAAATTCTCATGCTCCACTGGGGAAACTCAGGTGTGATTCTCAGTCGATGCACCTTATGTACAGTAACCACCCATCCATTGCATTTAGCAATGCTGAACAGATTTCAGCAGAGCTTCTAAACAAAGACAGACTAGGAAGAAAGGACTGACAAACTACTGAAAATTAACCACTGAAAACCCTGTGGATGACAAAGAAATAATCCACAACTGATTATGAGGATTCCACAGACCTGGGAAGCAATTTTTTTCTGTTGTCCATGGGGTTGCCACAATCAGGGGATGAATCAGAGGCAGCTAACAAGAACAACGACAATACATGTCTCTAAAGTTTAGAAAGGAGTTCTGATGTCATAGTGTCTAAGGCACTTAACTGCTAACCAGAAGGCTGTCGGCTGAAACCCACTAGCCCCCCCTTGGAAAGAAGGTTGGGCAATCTACTTCCATAGTGACACCACCTCGGAAACCCAAGAAGGTGTTTCAGATCTGACTCAATGGCAGTGGGTTAAAGTGTAGAAAAATTATATTAAGAATTAACAGGTTGAGCCATTGTATATTTTAAAAGGCATATTTCAATGTTAGTGTTATTGATTCAATTTTTGCTATGAAGTGTAAGAAAACTGGCACACTTACTATTCCTGCAATACTTCTTAAATCTCACACTATTTTTTTTTACCTATATTATTACTTTTACTACATCATCATGTCTTTATTCAACTGTTTTCTGTTCAGTCAACAAAATTTCACAGTTGTTATATTTTAGATATCTAATTCAATGCATTAAATGATCATGGAAAGAAAATTTAAGATGGTTTCTATAATTCTGAATTCTTTCCTGTTACTTTACTAATGTGTATAGATTTTGTCATTCATTTCAGTTTTGTTCGTTTGCTTGATTTCCCATTGGTTTTTGTAGTAAGACCTGATTTCTTGGACATTTATAAATATTTCTTTGTTATTATACTTGAACAAATAACAAGGCTGAAGATTTAATTATAAGGCCATATTTTCTTTCCCACATAATGCATTTCAATTGTCTTTTCTGTATACTTAAATGAGTGCTTATGTGGAAAGTCCAAGTTCCAAACTCAAGATAATTCAACTTATCTACTACTATGAGGTATATGCAGAGGTAAATTGATATTAATCTTTCTGTGTTAAAACCTTCTGGCCCTTTTGCTCTACAGATAACATATTCTATTTCAGAAGAAATTTTCTTTGAATTTATGTAAAATTTATATATCTCTTTTTTTTACTTTTTATATTGTGTTTATATTGTGTTGGTCTGTCCAAAGGCCATCAATTAGCTATGTGTTGTATCTCCTTTCTCATCCACGTCACTTACCTTTTCTATAATAAATGTTTTTAAAGGTTTTATTCTAATTTGTGCTTCTTCTAATATGGCTTTCATTTCCCTAATGGATTTCATTCTTCTAATTTATTTCCTGATATTTTCTAGTTACTTACCACTGCTATAATAGAAATATCACAAAAGGATGGCTTTAACAAACAGAATTTTTTTTCTCATAGTTTAGAAGTCTAGAAGTCCAAATTAAGGGTGATGACTCCAAGGGAAAGCTTTCTTTCTCTGTCAGCTCCAGAATAAATTCTTTGACTCCTTTGAGTTTCTACACTTGGGCGATCTTCATATGGCATGACATCTATCTTTTCCACCTTTCTTCTCTACCTGGCTTTTATAGTCTCTTTTGTATCTTGAAAGAGATCACCTTAAAACACATCCTACAAAAATCCTATCATATTAACATAAAAAAGAAAACCCACTCCCAAATGAGATTACAATCACAGGTATAGAGGTTAGGGTTTACAGCACATATTTTGTCAAGACACAAATCAACCATTATGGAAGATTGCTACATTCTAACGATCTATCAAATAAAGAAATTTAAACAACAAAAATTTTAATATGTATAAATATAACTTCCATTATCTATTTTATATAAGTGACCTCATATTGGCTCTTAAATCTCTCAATCTGCCTAGATTAGACAATTTATTTGATATGATAATGCCACTATGTAATTTATGGATTGTGGACAGTATTGAATGATTTTTTTCAAGGTTCTTGAGTCAATGGACTGTATGGATCATAACAAATTATGGATAGCATTGTGAAGAATGTGAAATATAGGAAACTTAATTGTGCTCATGTGGAACCTGCACATAGACCAAAAGACAGTCATTCCAACAGAATAAAGGGATATTTCATGGTTTTGATCAGGAAGAGTGTGAATCAGGGTTGTACCCATTCACCATATTTTTCAATCTGTGTAGATAGTGCAGGAAGTTGGATGATATGAAGAAGAATGTAGCATTAGAAAAGGAGGAAGACTCATTAACAACATGCAATATGCAGATGACATAACTTTGCTTGTGAAGGACTTGAAGCACTTACTGATGTAGATCAAAGGCTACAACCTTCAGTATGGATTACACCTCATCATAAAGAACAAGTCCTAGAATTGGATAAATAAACAACATCATGATAAATGAAGAAAAAATTGAAGTTCTCAAGGATTTCACTTTACTTGGATCCATAATCAACATCCAGGGAAGCAACAGTCAAGAAATCAGATAATGACCTCAATAAGCAAAAACATTAAAATTACACAAAGCATCTTTTCAGGTCTTAATGCTATAAAATTAGGAAGATCAAAGACGAAAAAAAAAAAAAAGGAAATAAAATAGCACCTTTCTTTACAACTACTATGTAATAAAATAAATTTAAAATAAAATTAAGAAATTCCTTGAATCAAGCACAGTTAATGAAAACAAAACATAACAAAATGTTTGGGACACAGAAAAAGAAGTGCCCAGGGGACAATTTATAGCAATATATGTACACATCAAAAAAGAAGACAGTGCTAAAATCAACACCTTAAGCCAATAGCTCTAACAATTTTAAAAAGAGCTGGAAAAATAAATAAATAAAATAAAAATGAAACCTATAGTCACCATAAGAAAAGAAATAATAAAATTTGAGCAAAAAGATAAATGAAAGAAAAACAATAGAAGGAATCAAAATACCTAGAAGCTGGTTCTTTCGAAATATTAATAAAATTGACAAACCACTGGCAAATTTAACAAGGGGAAAGGAAACATGCAAATAACACAAATAAGAAATGAAATGTGTGACATCATAACAGAACCAACCAAAATAAAAAGGATATCAGGATTCTAAGAAGAACTGTACTCATGCTCCACTGGGGAAACTGGGGTGTGTAAATTTGAAAACCTAGAAGAAATGGGCATAGGTACTGAAACAAGGTGGGCTTGTGCTTGCTTACTCACTGATCTGCACTGAACACTTTCCCTTGTTACCCTCCGGAGAGGGACCGGGTCTCCGGGAGCTAGGTAAGCACGGGCGG
>NW_006921750.1:7742059-7745764 GCF_000298275.1 Orycteropus afer afer
GACGAAAGAGGGGGAGGCCTTCAGGGAGATGGATTGATACAGTGGCTGCGATGAAGGGCTCGAGTACAGCATGGATTGTGGGGCTGGCGCGGGATCGGACAGTGTTTCGTTCTGCTGTGCATGGGGTCGCTATGAGTCGGAAATGACTCGACGGCACTTAACAACAACAACAACAGAAGAAATGGGCATGTTTCTAGAAACATATTACCTGAATAAACTAACACAGACTGAGGGAGAAAATTTGAACAAACCCATAACAAAAGATAAAATTGAAAAAATCTTAAAAAAAAAAAACCCAAAAACTACCAACATAAGTCTTGGCACAGATGGCCCACTGGAACCTTCTAACAGCATTCAGAGAAGTGCTTACACCAATTATGCTCAAACTATTCCAGAATACCATAAAGGAAGGATTACTTCTGAATTCATTTTATTAAGCAAGCATAAACCTGATACCACTAAAAAAAAATTATAGACCAATATTCTTCATGAATATAGACACAAAAATTCTCAACAAACTTCTAGCCAATAGAATCCAACAATATTTCACACACAGACACACAAAAAATAATAATAAATAATTTCCAAGTGGGATTTATACCATCTATGAAAGAATGGCTAAACATTAGAAAAACAGTCAACATAATTCTTCACATAGCAAAATTAAGGAAAAGAACCTCATGATCATATCAAGCAATGCAAAAAAGGCATTTGACAAAATTCAGCACCCATTGAAAGGAACAGAATAGGAATAGAAGGGAAATTCCTCAAGATAATTAAGGGCATCTATACAAAACCAATGGCTAACATGATTCTCAAATTGTGAGAGACTGGAAGCATTTGCCGTATGAATGAATGCCAGAATGCTCTTTAATACCATTTCTATTCAATATTGTATTTGAATTCCTTACTGGTGGCTGGTGGATTTTAACTGCCAGCAGTAAGGCAAGAAATGGAACTAAAATGTATCCAAATTGGCAAAGAAGTAAAAGTATCTCTATTTGTAAATGATAAGATCTTATAGACAGAAAACCCCAAAGACTTAGTAAGGAATTTACTGGAATAATTGAAAGTTTCAGCAAAGTCGCAGGGTACAAGATCAATATACAAAAATTAGCCAGGTTCCTTTACACTATTGAAGAGAACACTGAAAGGAAATCAGGAAAGCAATATAATTTACAGTAACTGTTCAAAAGATGTGGTATTTAAGAATAAATTTCACCAGAGACACAAAAGATCTATATAAAGAAAAGTATGAAACACTATTACAGGAAACAAAATGAGACTTAGAAAAATTGAAGACTTGACTGCTAACCAGAAGGCTAGTGGTTCAAACCCACCAGCCACACCTCGGAAGGAAGGTTGGGCAATCCTACTTCCGTAGTGATACTGCCTTGGAAACCCAAGGAGGGGTCGCTATGAGTCAGGTCCAACTCGACGGCACATAACAACAACAACAACATACCATGCTCATGGATAGGAAGACTTAACAACATGAAAATGTCAATACTACCAAAAATCATTTACAGACACAATACAACACAGATGCAGATTTCTTCATCTTTCTTTAAAGATATGGTGAGCTCTGGTGGTGTACTGCCTAAGACATTTGACTGCTAACCAGAAGGCTGGCAGATGAAATCCACCAGCTACTCTTCAGAGGGAAAATTGAGCAATATACTTCCGTAGTGATACTGCCTCAGAAACCCAAGTAAGGGTCACTATGAGTCGGATCTGATGTGACAGCAGTGAGTTTTTTTTTTTTTTTTTTTTGGTTAAAGAGATGGGAAAGTTACTCACTAACTTTATATGGAAAGGAAAGAGACCTTAAAGTAAAGCATTACTAAAGAGAAGAACAGTGTAGGAGGTCTCACACTCCCTGAACTCAAAACCGATTATATAGCCATAGTAGTTAAAACAGCCTGATATTGGTTCAACAACAGACACATAGAACAATGGAACAAAATTAAGATCCCAGATATAAACCCAGCCACCAATGGATAGCTGATCTTTGAGAAGGAACCAAAACTCCTTAAAGGAGGATAGATAGCTTCTTTAATAAATGATACTGGCAAAACCCTCCATTTGCAGAAAAATGAAACAGGACCCATATCACACATCATACACAAAAATGAATGCAAGTTGTAGCAAATAAATGAACATAAAATCTAAAACCATAAAGAAAAAGTAGTAACAGACTTAAGGGCTCTGATTCAGGGTATAAATACATAATCAAATACAACTCAAATGCACAAACACCAGAAGACAAAATAGACGACTGGTATTTCCTTAATATTAGACATTCAGGAGGGAAGGGGGGTGATTTCAGACCAGTTGGGGGTCACATGTTTATTTGGGTGAGGCAAGGGATGGTATGGAAAGACTCAGCATCATGATATTGGGGAAAGGAAGGACACTGAAACATGTACATAAGTTATAAACAACAGAGGCAAATACTAGTATATGCAAAATACTGTATTACCACTAACACCAAACACCAGGCTACAGATAAATGCATAGACAGGTGAGAAGATCAGGGGAGGGTAGGTGAAAAGGAATATACACTAGACCAAGGAAAGATTTGGCTGAAGATACGCTTACATATGCACTTGTACTACAAAATTAATCACATACATTACAGAAAAAACAGAAGACAGAGTTGGAATAACTTCTCAGAGACAATCAAACACCTTGAGAGAGAATCACTGGGCCTGTGGACTCTGGACCATAGTCTCAGGGGACATAATGCTCAATTGATGCAGCATAGTACATAAAAATCTTATTCTACAACCTACTTTTGTGAGTAGTGACTGGGGCCTTAAAAGCTTTTGAGTGGCCATCTAAGATGTAACTGTTGATCTGCTCTCATCTGAATCAAAGAAGAGAGAAGAAAATCAAAGATACCTGGAAACAGTTAGCCCCAGGATAAGATGGACAATGATCTCAGCCTTCATGACCCTGAGACAAGAACTAGATGGCGTCTGGCTACCAATGCCAAACACTCAGAAAGTGATCAAAACTGGAGATCCTGGACAGAGTTGGAGGGAAAATGTGGAACAAAATTCAAAAACACAAAAATGACCAGAATTACTAGTCAGATAGAGTCTGGTGGAACCCCCAAAACTATGGTCCCAGGTTACCCTTTGGACATAGAAATGGACTCACTCTCATGTGTTGGCTCTCAGCCTAACAGTAGAAATATCTATAATGCAGAACATCTACCTCAAGGTGATATACTCACCTACTCTAGAGAGATTCACCCCTTAGATCAATCAGCCATGAGACATCTGAGGGGCAGCATTCACATTCACATAGAGGGAAATCTGGACAGACAGGAATGCCTAGTTAAGAAGGGCACAGGGAGGGGTAGTCACAGGAAGGGGAGGGAAGGAGAATTTTTTTATGGTTGAGGATGGTAACTGGTGTGTGTGCAAACAAATGTGCATGAACTGTTGTATATAAAGGGAATTTGCTTTGTAAATTTGGAACCAAAATACTGAATATATATATATATATATATATATATATATATATATATATATGTGCTTGGTGTGGTTTGAACCCACCAGCTATTCTGCAGGAGGATGTGGCAGTCTGCTTAGAAATATTCTGTGGCAATTCTATTCTGTCCTATATGGCCGTTTTGAGTCAGATTGATTCAACAACAACAGGTTTTATATATATGTGTGTGTGTATCCTGTTTGC
>NW_006921750.1:7745864-7747747 GCF_000298275.1 Orycteropus afer afer
TAACATAACTATAATTCAAATTTATGCACCAACCACCAAAGCCAAAGATGAGGAAATTGAAGATTTTTATCAACTTCTGCAGTCTGAAATTGACCGAACATGCAATAAGGATGTGTTAATTATCACTGGTGATGAATGCAAAAGTTGGAAACAAAGGAGAATCACCGGTAGTTGGAAAATTTGGCCTTGGCGACAGAAATAATGCTAGAACTCGCATGGTAGAATTTTGTAAGACCAACGACTTGTTCATTGCAAACACCTTTTTTCAACAACACAAACGGAGGCTCTACACGTGGACTTCCCCAGATGGAAGACACAGGAATCAGATTGACTACATCTGTGGCAAGTGGCAGTGGAAAATCTCAATATCTTCAGCCAAAACCAGGCCAGAAGCTGATTGTGAAATAGACCATGAACTGCTCATATGCAATTTTAACTTGAAGTTGAAGACGGTCAAAATAAGTCCAAGAGAGCCAAAATGCGATCTTGAATATATCCCTCCTGAATTTAGAGATCATCTAAAGAATAGATTTGATGCATTGAACACCAATGACTGAAAACCAGAATAATTGTGGGAGGATATCAAGAACATTATCCATGAAGAGAGCAAAAGATCACTAAAAAGATGAGAAAAGAAGAGAAGACCAAAATGGATAATGGAAGAGACTCTGAAACTTGCCCTTGAGTGGAGAGAAGCTAAAGCCAAGGGAAGAAATGACAAGATAAAGGAGCTGAACAAAAGATTTCAAAGAGCAGCTGGAGCAGACAAAATCAATTACTATAAGGAAATGGGCAAAGACCTGGAGTTTGAAAACCAAAAGGGAAGGACATGCTCAGCATTTCTCAAGCTGAAAGAATTGAAGAAAAAAATTAAGCCTTGAGTTGCAATATTGAGAGATTCTATGGGCAAAATATAAGATGGGGCAATCTACTTCCATAGGGATACTGCTTCGGAAACCCAAGGAGGGGTCCCTATGAGTCGGGTCCTACTCGAGAGCACATAACAACAACAACAATGGCCAAAATATTGAATGATGCAGGAAACATCAAGAGATGATGGTGGGAATACACAGAATCACTGTACCAAAAGGAACTGGTTGATCTTCATCCATTTCAGGAAGTGGCATATTATCTAGAACCAATGGTACTGAAGGAGGAAGTCATAGCTGCAATGAAAGAATTGGCAAAGAACAAGGCTCCGGGAATTGATGGCATACCGATTGAGATATTTCAACAAACAGATGCCCCATTAGAGGCGCTCACTCAGTTATGCCAAGAGATTTGGAGGACAGCTACCTGGCCAACTGACTGGAAGAGATACATATTTGTACCAATTCCAAAGAAAGGTGATCCCACAGATTGTGGAAATTACAGAAGAATATCATTAATATCACACAGAAGTAAGATCTTATTGAATATAATTCAAAAACATTTGCAGCAGTTTATTGACAGAGAACTTTCAGAGGTGCAAGCTGGATTCAGAAAAGGATGTGGAACAAGGGATATCATAGCTGTTGTCAGATGGATCTTGGCTCAAGGCAAAGAATACCAGAAAGACGCTTACTTGTGTTTTATTGACTATGCAAAGACATTTGATTGTGTGGATCATGACAAATTATGGATAACATTGAGAAGAATGGCAATTCCTGAGCACTTGATTGTACTCATGAGGAACCCGTACCTTGACCAAGAGGCTGTCATTAGAACAGAACAAGGGGACACTACATGGTTTAAAATCAGGAAGGGAGTGTATCAGGGTTGTATCCTTTCCCTATATTTATTCAATCTATAGGCTAAGCAAATAAGTCGAGAAGCTGGACTATATGAAGAAAAACATGGCATCAGGATTGGAGGAAGAATCATTAACAACCTGAGATGTGCAG
>NW_006921750.1:7748507-7751367 GCF_000298275.1 Orycteropus afer afer
TATATATATATATGGGAGCTCTGGTAGCATAGTGCCTAAGGCACTTGACTGGTAATGAGAAGGCTGGCAGTTCAAATCCAATAGCCATTTCTCGGAAGGAAGGTTGGGCAATCTACTTCCATAGTGATACCGCCTCAGAAACCCAAGAAAAAAAATTTGGTAATGATATATAACACAAAGGCTAGTCTCTAAAATTTATAGAAAACTTCAACAACTTAACAACAAATGACAAATAATCCAATTAAAATTGGGAAGATGATATGAACAGTTCAGGAAAGAAGACATTCAGCCAGCTAAAAAACACATGAAGAAATGCTCTCAGTTAGCTATTAGAGAGATACAAACAAAAACAGTAAGAGAGATAATCTCACCCTAGTACTAATAAAACCAAAAAACTACACTCATTGACGTTGAGTTAGTTCTGACTCATAGCAACCCCTCCTTGGGTTTTCAAGGCAGTATCTCTATGGAAGTAGATTATCCAGTCTTCCTTTCAAGAAGAAATTGGTGGGTTTGAACCTCCAGTCTTCTGGTTAGCAGTCAGATGCCTTAGGCACTATGCCACTAGAGTTCATAGAAAATTTAAAAAAAAACAAAAAACCTATAAACAGTAAGTGCTAGCAAGAGTGTGGAGAGACTGGAACCCTCATATACTACTGGAGGGACTGTAAACTGGTACAACTCTGTGGAAAGTAGTAGGGTACCTCTTCAAAAAGATGGAAATAAAAATACCACATGATCTGCCAATCCCACTACTAGATATATAAAGAAATAAAAACTGTGACATGAATAGATACCTGGACACCAATGTTCATCGCAGCACTGTCCACAATAGGTAAAAGATGGAAACAAACCTAAATGTCTGTCAAGGGAGGAATGGATAAACAAAATATGGTAAATACACACAGTGGGATACTATGCAATATTAAAGAATAATGAGGAATATGTGAAAATATCTCATAACTTGGATGAACTTAGAGTCCATTATGCTGAATGAAGTTAGTCTATCACAAAAGGACAGATACTGTATGAGACCTCTATTGTAAAAAGTCAAGAAAAAAGTATCAAAAAAAGAAATATCCATTGATGGTTACCAGGGGTGGGTTGGGAAGGGAGAATAAACTACTAATAGTGGGTAGACACATGCTAACCTGGGTGAAGGAAAAATAGAAGAATCTGTATGACTCTCTAATTTTAATCTTTTACTAGAATAGATAAAAAGTTCATCATAATGTAACTGAAATTATTAGTATGCAAAGCATTAAGCTCAGAAAATAAATAAAAAGCAATTAAAAACTCACTGAGAAACATTGGACACTGAATAGTGCTCTTATAAGGTATGAATACAGCATCTAAAAAGATTTACATACACATTTATGATAAAGATAAATATTGTTTTCTCTTGGTTAATTTCCTAGGAATGAGATCATTGGGACATGTGTAAAACCTGTTTCTCCCAGACTGCATGGTTGCCAGGAAAAAAAGAAAGAAAGAAAAATGGAATCAAATGATTTTACATTGGGTAAATCTGCTGCAAAATCCTTCTTTTAAGTGTTAAAAAGCACTGATATCACCTTGAGGACTAAGGTGTGCCTGACAAAAATGAGGGTATTTATGATCACCTCATATGCATATGAAAACTAGCCAATCAATAAGGAAGACTGGAAAATAATTGATGGTGTTGAAGAATATAGAATATACTGTAGGCTGCCAGAAGAACAAAAACATTGTCTTTGAAGAAGTACATCCACAATGTCCCTTAGAAGTGAGGATAATGAGACTTAGTCTCAAATGCTTTGGGCAGATTATAAGGAGGGACCAGTCCCTGGAGAAGAACATCATGCTTGGTAAAATAGAGGAAGAGAAAGGGGAAGAAAAAAAAAGGTGGAGGGGAGACCCTTAACAAGATGGGATTACACAGAGGCTACAACAATGGGCTGAAAATTAACATAGATTGTGAGGATAGAGCAAGACTGGGCGGTGTTTCATTCTGTTGTACACAGGGTCGAAGTAAACTGGAACCAACTTGATGGCACCTAACAATACCATCTATCCTGCAACTTCATCATGGGATGGAAAATTTATAAAACATTATTTAAGAACATAAAAGAAGAATTGAAATCATCATGATATATTAGGTACTTGAATTAAATGACCCAGTATTATACAGGCAGTTCCCAAGGTAAAACAAGATCCATTCCAAAATGTGTCTTTAACAATTTGTAGATAAATAGGAACAGATATGTATGGTTTTTATTTAGTCTTACTTTAGTTCAAGAAAAGGCTTGAAGCCTTTTCAATGGTTTAAAAGCTGCACGTGTGGTAAGTAAATGAGATTGTGATAATGAATTTACTAGAAGTAAGGATTGGTTCAATCATTTCAAAGTGATGGTAGATTTATATAATATTGCAGAGCAAGTAGAAGTTGTCCCTAAATTAGACGTTTATAACTTATTGACTACCTGTAACAATGTACCAGATTATTAATTCTGGTCATATTCTTCCATAAATTCAATGAACTTCTGATGAAAGTCTGAAATGCATGATGTAACTTAATCATGTGAAAATTAATACAAAAAATAAAAAGATAAAGAATAGACACTCTAACTTAAAAGAATAGAGAGGAAATTGCTTTAAAAATATCAAGATTTAATATGAAGCAATTATGATTAAGGCTATGTGATATTGGCATAAGGATATATGTTGAGACCAATAGAACAGAATGAAATTGAAAATCAAACACCCACCTATAAGTTAACTTAGTTATATGATTGGTGTAGCATTTTAAACCAATAGAGAAAGGAAGAACTATATATTGTTCTGAGACAATTTTTACCTACATTTGAAAAATTTAATTAGA
>NW_006921750.1:7751467-7755719 GCF_000298275.1 Orycteropus afer afer
ATTGCTAGTTATTTATACATAGACATAAAATTAAATATATAGAAATACATGAGAATGATGAACACATTAACATAAGAGTTACTTCTGGAGAAGGTAAGTGAATAAAAACAGGAAAGGGACATAGGTAGCTGCTGTACATATAATGCAAATTTGGCAAGGTATTATAATTTTTGATGGGTGTTTGTTTTATGTTTATAGCTAGCTCTGCATGCTTGAACTATTTTAAGCAAATTGGAAAAAAATAAAGAATTAACATTCATTGAGCTCTTAATCTTTGACAACAATGATGTTAAAAATATTAATTTACAATTTCATACATTCCTCCCAAATTTCTATAAAATATTCATCCTTTGTTCATCCATGTTATTCATAAATAAATTGAATTTTAAAAAGGTGAAAATTTTGACAGTTTAAAATATCAGAAATGTCTGATTCCAAAAACTGTAAGGACATTTCATTGTATCATGAATTTTTTAAAGTCTTTGAAGCAAAGTATGATGTACCCAATACTCTTATTAGAGTTGGTCTCCATAAGTCCCTTCACCATTAATAACATGAAGATATCTGGTATTTCCCATTTCTGAAACCATGGTAGCTCAGTACAAATTTTTCATGAAATTATAAAGATTGTTTGCTGTGAATTAACCTGGCGGACATTATACTTAGTGAAATAAGTCAATTGCAGAAGGACAAACATTGTATGAGCCCATTATTGTAAAAAACAAGGAAGGGTTTGCTTAGGGAAGGGAACTCATTTTGTAGGTTATGGGGGATGGGAGGGAAGGAGGAGGTATAATTTTGGGATAGTTGGAGAACATACGCTGAGTTGGGTAAGGGAAGGGATGGTATAAAAAGAGTCTATGACCAGCATGATAATGTTGGGGAAAAGGATACCAAATTATGCACATAAGATACAGACAACAGAGGTTAATACCAGTACATCCACAATATTGCATTACTGTTAACACCAAATACCAGGCTACAGATAAAATCATAGACAACTGAGAAGATCAGATGGGGTTCAGTGAATAGGAATATACTCTACGCCAAAGACAGATTCTGCTGAGCCTAATCTTATGCAGAAACCAGTGATACAAAATACCTGCAATTATTACAGAGGCAACAGAAGACATACATAGAGCAATCCCTCATAGAGAGCCAGCCACTATGAGAGAAATATCCAATGGATCTGCCAACTCAGGACCATAGTATTGGGGGACACCAGATTCAATTGGCACAACAAAATACATAAAAATCTTGTTCCACAAGCTACTTTGGTGAGTAGTGACTCATGTCTTAAAAGCTTTCAAGTACCCATCTAAGATGCAGCTAATAGTCTCCTGTCATTGGAAGCAAAGAAAAGTGAAGAAAACCAGGAGATTTAGAAATAATCAGCTCTAGGTCATGATGGACGTCAAGATCAGAAGAACTAGATGGTGCCCAGCTACCAATGCCAACCATTCAGGAAGGGATCAAAACTGGAGATCTTGGATAGGGTAGGAGGAAAAATGTGGAACAAAATCCAAAAACACAATTATTACCAGAATTACTGATTGGATGGAGTCTGGTGGGTCCCCCAAGACTATGGCCCTGGGATAAAACTCACTCCCAAGGTCTGGTTCTCAGCCCAATAGTAAACAAGACATACATGCAGACCACTCAACCCAGGGTGATGCAGCCACATACTCTATGAAGATACATCCGTTGAAGCAATTGGCCATGGGGCACCAGAAGAGAGGGAAAACAGGACACACAGGTGTGCATATTAAAAAGGGCACAGGTTGGGGATGGTTACTGGGAAGGGAGAGGAGGAGAGTGGATTAGGGATGGGGATGGTAATTAGGGAGTGAAACCAAATGTACACAAAATGTTGAATTGAGACATAAAACAAATTCTGCTCTGTAAATTTGCATTTGAAGCACAATTTTTAAAAAAGAAAAAGAAAAAAAAAACCATTGTTCGTTAGTACAATAAAAATTCTGTCATGCAGTTTCCAAATGATATGGATAGTGTTCCAGGAAAGATTAGGAAAATTTCTGAAGCATCTTCTGAAGTTACTTGCCATTTTCCCCTTCAGTGTAGTTAACATAAAAATTTGCCTGATGCAGGGTTTGGTTCTGATATTTTCTGTTTCAATTACTCTGGATATGGCTTGTCTACCTAGACATTTAAACCTAAAAAAGTGCTTTATATTGTGGGAAAGAGGAGGTATTGTAATAGCCAATTTCCTTTCACTTCCTAAGTAAATTCAGCTATTGAGGATAAATATAGATCCTTCATTACATTTTTAAGCTATCTATCTGCTCCTGTTGGATAATTCGCCTGAGTTACTACATTCAGGCACTTGACTGCTAACCAGAAGGCTGGCGGTTCAAACCCACCAGCCACTCCTCAGAAGGAAGATGTGGCAATCTACTTCCGTAGTGATACTGGCTCAGAAACCCAAGGAAGGGTCACTATGAGTTGTGTCCGATTCGATAACCACAACACTACTTTGAGGTGGGATTAATGCTGTGGCATATGGTTGTAAATATTTAATATTATTAGATATTTTCAAAACATTCTCTAGAGTGGTCATATTAAATGATATTGCAAACATAGTGTAGGACTTTTTTTTTTCTATTTCTCCATAATCTGGCTAATATTTGTTATTGCCAACCTTTTTAATTTGTGTGAATCTGATAGGTGTGGGAAATGCTATTGCTGTTTTCATTTACATCCCTTGTTTCCTGGAGATGTCAGGTTTCTTTACATTTTTTTTGTTGGCTGTTTAGCTTTCTTCTCTAAGTTACCCATTCATATCCTTTACGTATTTCTAACATTTTATTTTTGTTTCATCTAGATATTGATTTATAGAAGTTTTATTTGTTTGTTTGTATTTGTCTGTTTGATGTGATGGGCAGAAGCTCAAGCTTATTGCAACTCTAACTCTCCCACAGACATTCTCTGACCAGAGCACAACACTTGTTTTTCTTTTTATTTAGTTCTATGTGTCAGGGATTTGTCTACCTGCTCCTTCGCCACTCATGAACACTAACAGTTTGGTTTGTATGTGTGTGCTTTTGGGGGGGGTTGTGTTTTTCTTTTTCTGAATATTATGTACTGCACATACATCTTTCCTCCCTTTGGTCATAGGAAAACAGCTGCAAAATTTGGAGCCACTGGAGGCATCAAGTAAAATTTTTCAGTTTCTTAGTCTGTCAGTTACTATATTCTGAGCTTGTTTTGAGGTATAAATGGAACAAGATATATTCTTGGCTTTACCTTGACTTTTTTTTTTTTTTTTCCATTTTTGTTTTTGTTTCTTTGTAGAACCTAATTAAATTTTTCCTCTTTTGAGTATGAGGTTAGATTCTATAACATTAGGCATTCTCTAATATTCACTTATTTATATCATGTGGAAGGAACCAAAGTCCATTTCTGTGCAGTTTCTGGATACAAGGTCTAGTGAAATGAGAGCCTTCTAAAGTTTCTGGGAAACCCCTGACTCCAGTCCAATGGGAAACAGTCATAAGTAGTCACAATGAAGCTCAGGATAGAGGGTACTCTGGGAAACTGGTAACCAGACCTCTGAGTTGAGAGAGGAATGAGAGCACAAGATGCTGTTCAGAAATAAGACAATCGAAATGTTAACTTTCTCTCTTGTCTTTTTCCCCTCTTACTGTGGTTATTAAAGAACTTTATCAGATATCTTTTTTTTCTTCCCACAGTTTTGAGCTACTGCCTAGTATCCTTCCCTTTAAACATGCAGGACTCCCTTTAGCATTTCTTGCAGTTTCAGTCTAATGGTAACAAACTCCTTCAACTTTTGTTTATCCTTCATGTTTGAAGGATAGTTTTTCCAGATGTAAAATTCTTCATTGGCAGTACTTTTCTTATAGTACTTTAAATGTTATTCCACTGTCTTTTATCTTCCAAGGTTTCTGTGGAGAAATCAGCATGTAACCTTATTGAGAATCCATTACATGTGATGATTTGCTTCTCTCTTACTACTTTCCAGAGTTTCCTTTTATCTTTGTTTTTTGAACAGTTTGATTAAAATGGGTCTCTGTCTGAAATTCTTTAAATTTGTCTAATTTGGAGTTCTTTAGGCTTCTTGGATATGTAGATACCAAATTCATCAAATTTGGAAAATTTTTGGCTATTATTTCTTCAAATATTAATTTGCCCTATTTCTCTCTCTTCTCTTCCTGGAACTTCCATAATATATGTTGTATGCCTTGTTGGGAGCTCTGGTGGCATAGTGCCTAAG
>NW_006921750.1:7755819-7758102 GCF_000298275.1 Orycteropus afer afer
CTACTTCCATAGTGAAACTGCCTCAGAAACCTAAGAAGGGGTCATTATGAGTGGAATCTGACTTGACAGCAGTGAGTTTCATTTGGTTTTGGTATGCCTTGTTATTTTGTTGTGGCTATTGAAATGAGGACATTTCAATATTATAGTATGATAACTCTAAAAATTAGATTATTCCCCTTTTCTACTCCAGGATTTCCTTTGTTTTCACTTTTTTTTTGTTTGTTTGTTTATTTTGCTTTTTATTATTGTCATTATTAGTATTGAAGGCTATTGTTCTTGTTGTTGTTAGGTGCCATTGAGTTGGCTCTGACTCATAGTGATCCTATATACAACAGAACAAAACACTGCCTGGTCCTGCTCCAGCCTCACAGTACTAAGTCATTTTGCAAAGGCTGCATTTCTGGACATATGTGCACACTAGAGTTTCTTTTTTGGTGCTTTTGTTTTAACAGAGATTTCCTTAAATACCAGGGAGAAAGAAAAATATAAGCACATGCACACATATATTTACAACAACAACAAAAAATAAATAAAAACCTCCTTCAGTCTTTGCAAACTGACTCTGTGCTGGGGTCAACTTTCAACAGTTAGCCAAGCTTGCAATGAACCTCATGATAAGCCTCCAGTGAAAACATAGAGTCTTCTCAGGTTATTTCTGAGCATGCATCTTCTCCTGGGTACCTGCATGGCTTTCTCAATTCCCCTGTAAACATGGTGCTTTTGAAAGCTTTTATTTCCAAAAGAAAGTTTCTTCCAGCTTCTTTTTTCAAATATGAAGTCACCTATTGTATGTCTTAATCATATTTATAGCCCCAAGAGGTTATAGATGGTTATAAGCATTGGAGATTTCTCATTGTCCATCAGCCCTGCATGAGCTCTCTCAGTCAGACCAAATTGAAATAAGCACCTTGCTTCAGTCCTTTGAGTATTCCCCAGGAAAGTTAGAAAAGTCACACACAATAACTTGGAAGTAAAATCTGCCCTGCCCTATTTAGATACAGAGACATAGCTCTACCTCTTGTGGTGCAGGCTACCTCAACTATCAGACAGCCACTCTGAGCTGATAAGGTGGTGAAGTGTTACTTTTTTCTTGATTCATTGTTTTCATAATTACTGTATACTTTTGACTGGTTTCCAGAGCTCCAAAATAATTTGTTCTACCATTTTCTTTTTTTTCCCCCCCCTGGTGTTTTTTGTATTATTATTATTTCTTTTTTTAGAGGGATGGGGTAGAAGTATGGAATTGCTCATGCTGCCATCTTGTTGGTAGTCTCTATTCAACATTATTGAATGGCACATGTTGTTTTTAGGTGCTGTCAAGTTGGCTCTGACTCATAATGACTTTATACACAGCAGAGTGAAACACTGCCCGGTCCTATGCCCAAAGACAAGGAAATTGAAGATGTTTACCAACTTATGCAGTCTGAAATAGACAAAACATGCAATCAAGATGTGTTGATTATTGCTGATTATTGGAGTGCAAAAGTTTGAAATAAAGAAAAATCACGAGTAGTTGGAAAATATGGCCTTGATGATAGAAATAATGCTGGAGATCCCATGATAGAATTTGTAAGACCAACAACTTATTCATTGCAAATACCTTTTTTCAACAACCCAAACAGTGTCTATACACCTGGACTTTCCCAGATGGAATACAAAGGATTCAGCTCAACTATATCAGTGCAAAGAGAAGATGGAGAAGCTCAATATCAACAGCCACAACAAAGCCAGGAGCTACCTGTGGAACAGTCCATCAACTCTTCACATGCAGGTTCAACTTGAAGCTAAAGACAAGTAAAACAAGCCCATAAGAGCCAAATTATGACCTCGATTATATCCCACCTTAATTTAGTGACCATCTAAAGAATAGATTTGAAGCAATAAACACCAATGACTGAAATCTGGATGAATTGTGGGATGACATCAAGAACATAATCCATGAAGGGAGATCCAGCAAGATGGTGAATTAGGCAGAAAGACTGCACAGACCCTCTTCAACAAAGAAAAGGGAAGCCAATTAACACAGACACAGAAGATAATCCTGGACCCCTGAGCCTTGAAGTGAAGGGTTTAGAAGTGGACTAAACCCCAACTAGAAGAAGAATTTGCATGAAAATACCAAAAGAGGAGACAGATGGAGCTGTGGTCTGGCAGCGATCCTGAGCGATCCTGATGGCACAGGCAGCTTGGAGATTCCCAAGTGGTGGTAGGACCTAAGAATTAACCTAAAAATCACCCTGCTAGCCAGGGACTGCACGGAGGACTGTGCACAGTGGCTGGGGA
>NW_006921751.1:0-4625 GCF_000298275.1 Orycteropus afer afer
AAAGAAAAAAAAGGCTCTAGGAATTGATGGAAACCCATGCGATGGTTTGACAAGTGATGCAGCACTGCAGGAACACACTCCTTTATGACAAGAAATATAGAATGCAGCTATCTGTCCAACAGACTGGAAGAGGTAGACACTTGTGCCCATTCTAAAGAATGGTGATCCAGAAAATTGCAGATATTATTGAACAATATGATAAAGATCACACACAAGTGAAATTTTGCTGAAGATAATTCAAAAACAGTTGCAGTAGTACATTAACAGGGAACTGCCAGAAATTCAAGCTGGATTCAGAAGAAAGCAGGGAAAGAAGAAGAACATTACTGATGTCAGACAGATCTTGGCTTACATCAAAGAATATCAGAAAGGTGTTCGCCTGTGTTTTACTGACTATGCAAAGGTAGTTGACTGTGAGGATCATTACAAATTATGGACAATATTGTGAAGAATGGGAAATCCCAAACACTTAATTGTGCCCACAAGGAATCTTCATAGACAAAAAGGTGGTCATTCAAAGAAAACAAGGGGATATTGCACGGTTTAAAGTGAGGAAAGGTGTGTATAAGGGTTGTATCTATTTTCAATATTTATTCAATTTATATGCAGAGCCAATAATCCAAGAAGCTGGACTATATGAAGAAAAATGTGACATCAACATTGGAGGGAGACTCATTAACCTGTGATGTGTAAGAGACAATCTTGCTTGCTGAAAGTGAAGATCACTTGAAGCACTTACTGATGAAGATCAAAGGCAATGACATCCAATATAGATTCCCCCCTAACATAAAGAATATAAAAATCTTCATCCCTGGACCAATAAGCAGCATAATGGTAAATGGAGAAAAGATTGAAGTTGTCAGGGATTTCATTTTGCTTGGATCCATAATCGATGCCCATGGAAGTACCAATCAAGAAATCAGATGATGTACTGAACTGGGCAAATCTGCTGCAAAAGACCTCTTTAAAGTGCTGAAGAACAAAGATGTCTCTTTGAAGACTAAGGTGTGCCTAACCCAAGCCATGGTATTTTCAATAGCCTCATAGGTATGTGAAAGCTGGACAATGAATAAGGAAGATTAAAGAAGAGTTGATGCTTTTGAGTTGTGGTGTTGGCAAAGAATACTGAAAGTTCCATGGACAGCCAGAGAAGGAACAAATACATCCTGGAAGAAGTGCAGGCAGAATGCTCTTTGGAAGCAAGAATGACCAGACTTTGTCTGAATTACTTTGGTCAGAAGGGACCATTCCCTGGAGAAGGATATAGTGTTGGTAAAGCAGAGGGTCAGCAAAAAAATGAGAAGGCCCTTAAAGTGATGGATTGACACAGTGGTTGTAACAATGGGCTCAGTTATAAATAGCATTGTGAGGCTGGCACAGGACTGGGTGTTGTTTCATTCTGTTGTGCATAGGATTGCTAGGAGTTAGAGCTGACTCAATGGCACCTGACTACAATGACAACTGTTATTTCCTGAACCTTCCTTTGTGATTGCCTGTAGACAACAAGGTTCATTTCCTGTCCATGAGGTTCAAGCCTACTTTTGATATTTCCTTTCTTAATGCCTGCCCTACAGACTTTGTGATGCTTAGCCAGCCCCTCAGGTTGGAAGGCACATAAAATACAACTGGGGAAGAGCTGCCTCCTCAAATTAGAGTCAACCTTAATGATGTAGATGGAGTAAAGCTTTTGGGACCTCCATTTGCTGATGTGGCATGACCCAAAATGAGAAGAAACTGCTACAAATATCCATTAATAATTGGAATATGGAAAGTATGAAGTATGAATCCAGGAAAGTTGGAAATTGTCAAAAATGAAATGGAATGCATAAAGATCAATATCCTTGGCATTAGTGAATTGAAATGGACTGGTTTGGGCCATTTTGAATCAGACATCCATATGATCTACTATGCTGGGAATGAAAATTTGAAGAGGAAAGGTGTGGCATTCACATCACAAAAATGTTTCAAGATCTGTCCTGAAGAACAATGCTGTCAGTGATAGGATAATATGCCTACAAGGAAGACCAGTTGATACTACCATTAGTCAAATTTATGAATGTACATCAAATCCAAAGACAAGGAAATTGAAGATGTTTACCAACTTCTGCAGCCTGAAGTTGACCAAACATGCAATCAAGATATGTTGATTATTACTAGTGATTGAAGAGCAAAAGCTGGTTTAAAAAAAAAAAAAAGAAGAAGAAGAAGAAGAAGAAGAAGAATCACCAGTTGTTGGAAAATATGCCCTTGGTGATAGAAATGATGCTGCAAATTACATGATAGAATTTTGTAAGACCAATGACTTATTCATTGTAAATATCTTTTCCAACAACATAAACAGTGGCTATCCACATGGACTTCACCACAGGAATCAGATCAAGTATAGCTGTGGATAGAGGCAATGGAAAAGCTTAATATCTTCAACCAAAATAAGGCCAGGAGCTGACTGTGGGCCAAACCATCAATTGTTGTTGTTGTTGTTGTTATGTGCCATTGAGTCGGACATGACTCATAGTGACCCCTCCTTGGGTTTCCAAGGCAGTATCACTATGGGAGTAGAATGCCCCATCTTCCTTCCGAGGAGTGGCTGGTGGGTTTGAACCACCAGTCTTCTGGTTAGCAGTCAAGTGCCTTTAGGCACTATGCTACCAGAGAGAGCTCCATCAATTAATCATATGCAAGTTCAAATTGAAACTTAAGACAATTAAAACAACTCTGCAAGAGACAAAATATGACTTTGATTATATCCCACCTTTATTTAGAAATCATCTAAAGAATAGATTTGACATATTGAATACCAGTGACTGAAAACCAGATGAGTTGTGAGATGACATTCAAAACATTATCCATGAAAAAACCAAAAGGTCATTAAAAAGACAGGAAAGGAAGTAAAGACAAAAATAGATCTCAGAAGAGACTCTGAAGTTTGTTCTTAAATGGAGAGTAGCTAAAGCAAATGGAAGAAATGACAAGACAGAAGAGCTGAATAGAACATTTCAAAGAGCAGCTCCAGAAGACAAAGTCAACTATTATAATGAAATGTGCAAAGACCTCGAGTCAGAAAACCAAAAGTGAAGAGCACACTAGGCATTTCTCAAGCTGAAAGAACTGAAGAAAAAAAAAAATCAAGCCTTGAGTTGCGATATTGAAAGATTCTATGGGCAAAATATTAAATGATGCAGGAAACATCAAAAGAAGATGGAAGGAATACACAGAGTCACTGCATCAAAGAGAACTAGTCAATGTTCATCCATTTCAGGAGGTGGCATGTGATCAAGAACCAATGGTATTGAAGGAATAACTCAAGGCTACAATGAAAGAATACTGAAGAACAAGGCTCCAGGAATTCAAAGAATATCCATTGAGATGTTTCAGCAAATGGATGCTCCACTGGAGACACTCACTCAGTTATGCCAAGGGATTTGGAAGACAGCTACCTGGCAACTGACTGGTAGAGATCCATATTTGTACTCATTCCAAAGAAAGGTGATCCCACAGAATGTGGAAATCATCAAACAATATCATGAATATCACATGCAAGTAAAATCTTGCTAAAGTTAATTTAAACATGGTTGTGGCAGTATATTGACAGGGAACTGCCAGAAATGCAAGGTAGATTCAGAAGAGGATATGTAATGAGGGATATCATTGCAGATGTCAGATGGATCTTGTCTGAAAGCAAAGAATACCAGAAAGATATTCACTTGTGTTTTATTGACTATGCAAAAGCATTAGACTGTGTGGATCATAAGAAATTATGGATAACACAGAATTATGAAAATTCCAGAGCACTTAATTGTGCTCAAGAGGAACCTCTACATTAACTAGGAGGCTTTCTCTCAAACACAACAAGGGCACAATGCAAGATTTAAAATCAGGAAGGGTGACTGTCAGGGTTGTATCCTTTTACCAGACTTATTCAATCTGTATGCTGAGAAGATAAGCTGAGAAGCTGGACTATATGAAGAAGATCACAGCATCAGGATTGGAGGAAGACTCATAAACAACCTGCAATTGCAGACGACACAGCTTTTCTTGTTGACAGTGAAGATGACTTGAAGCACTTACTGATGAAGAATAAAGACTACAGTCTGCAATATCGACTACATCTCAACCTAAAGAAAACAAAATCCCTCACAATTGGACCAAAAAGCAACATCATGATAAATGAAGAAAAGATTGAAGTTGTCAAAGGTTTCATATTACTTGGTTCCACAATCAACACCAATGAAATCCATAGTCAAGAAATCAGATGATGTATTGCACTGGGCAAATCTGTTGCAAGAGACCTCTTTAAAGTGCTGAGGAGCAAAGATATCTCCTTGAAGAGTAGGGTACACCAAGCCCAAAACATGGTATTTCCAGTACCCTTATACACATATGAAACCTGGACAATGAAGAAGAAAGACCAAAGAAGAGTTGCAGTTTTGAGATGTGGTTTCAGCAAAGAATACTGAAATTCATCTAACTGCCAGAAAAACTAACAAATCTACCATGGAGGGAGCACAGGCAAAATGCTCCTTGGAAACGAGAATGGACAGACTTCATATTACCTACTTTGGTCATGTTGCCAGAAAGGACCATTCCTGGAGAAGGATATGGTGTTTGGTAAAGTGGAGAATCAA
>NW_006921751.1:34361-35217 GCF_000298275.1 Orycteropus afer afer
CATCTTCACTTGTAGCAAGTTAGGCTATGTTGTCTGCATATTACAGGTTGTTAATGATTCTTCCTCCAATCCCGATTCCTTGTTCTTCTTCTTGCAGTCCAGCTTTTCAGATTATTTGCTCAGCATATGGATTGAATAAGTATGGTTAAAGGATACAACCATGACACACAACCTTCCTGATTTTAAACCATGCAGAATCCCCTTCTGTTTGACTGACAGTCCCTTGGTCTATGTACAGGTTCCTTATGAGTACAATTAAATGTTCTGGACTTTCCATTCTTCTCAATATTATCCATAATTCATGATCCACACAGTAAAATGCCTTTTCATAGTCAATAAAATACTGATAAACATCTTTCTGATATTCTTTGCTTTCAGCCAAGATATATCCTGACAGCAACGATGATATCCTTCATTCTACATCCTCTTCTGAATCCATCTTGAATTTCTGGCTGTTCACTGTCGATATACTACTGCAACTGTTTGTGAATTATCTTCTGGACAATTTTGCTTGCATGTTATTTCCACATTCTATTTTATAATTTCCACATTATGTTGGATCACCTTTCATTGGGTTGGGCACAAATACTGATCTCTTCCAGTCATTCAGCCAGGTAGCTGTCTTCAAAATTTCTTAGAATGAATGAGTAAGCACCTCCAGCACTGCATCTGCTCACTGAAATATCTCAATAGATATTCCAATAAAATATATATTTTAATTGCCAATTCCTTTAATGCAGTGAGGTCTTCTTTCTTCAACATGATTGATTCTTGATTGTATGCTACCTCCTGAAATAGTTGAACATTGACCAATTCCTTTTGGTACAGTGATTCTGTGTATTCTTCCATCTTCTTT
>NW_006921751.1:35992-37255 GCF_000298275.1 Orycteropus afer afer
TCATCGAGGTTGACTATACTTTGAGGAGGCAGCTCTTCCCCAGTCATATTTTGATTGCCTTTCAACTGGAGGGGTTCATCTTCTGGCACTATGTCACGACTATTTATAGTTTTCCAGTAAAATATTAGACAGTGTTTCAGTGTTATTCATAAGGTTTTCACTGGCCAATCTTTTCAGAATTGGATGGCCCCTTCTTCTTCCCAGTCTGTCTTAATCTGGAAGTTCCACTGAAAACTCTCCACCATGGGTGACCCTGCTGGTATTTAAAATGGCAGTGGCATAGCCTCCAGCCTTACAGCAACATGTAAGCTACTACAGTCCAACAAACTGACAGACAAGTGGTGGATGAACAAGCATACACATGGGAAAATATGTAAAGGCATTAATATAAAACAAGTGCAGGAAGAAACATCTAAATATTATTTTTTATCCATTAAAATGCAACATTTTTAAAATTTATATTAATAAATGATGGTTTATGAAAAACTGCATTTTTGAGTTTAGCTTGTTCAGAAGGTAGAGGTTACTTTATTTCTATAGGGAATATTGCATGATATATCAAGAGATTGAAATATATTGATATCCTTTAATCTGGTAATTGCATTTCTTAAAATTTGTCTTATTGAAATACTTCATAATGACAGATTATTTATTTATTTATCTCTCTAAAATCTAAAGGTAGAAACTAATAAAACAATTAAAAATTTAAAAATAAACATGGTATGAGTCATTATGTGTCAACAAAGTCATTTCCTGTGAATACTGAATTTATGGTATTGCAAATAATAATTGGATAATGATGGTTGTTAGAAACCACACTTTATATAGTGTATGATGCCAATATTATGTTATTTATGTATATATAGCAGCATATGAAGGATTATTTCATCAACATTTCAGTATATGTTGAATTTTTAAAATACTAATTATACAATCTGTTCAATTTCTGGAAATACAACATATTAAAAATTCTCTCTAGCCAAATAATTATGAAAACTACCTAGAGCACGGATGTGTCCAAATATTAGACCCAGGTTTTGCTCAGAAAATAAACTCTCGTGACACAATGGTTAAAGGATTTGGCTGCTAACTAAAAGGTAGGCAGCTCAAACCCAGCAGCCACTCCCAGGGAGAAAGTTGAAGCAGTCTAATTCCATAAAGATTTGCGGCCTTGGAAACTTTATGGGGCAGTTGTACTCCATCCTATAGGGTTACTATGAGTCAGAATCAACCTGATGACAGTGTTTTATCTTTCTTTTTTTT
>NW_006921751.1:37995-42888 GCF_000298275.1 Orycteropus afer afer
TTGAGTCGGACCCAACTCATGGTGACCCCTCTTTGGGTTTCTGAGGCATTATCATTATGTATGCAGATTTCCCAACCTTCCTTCTGAGGAGTGCCTGGTGGATTTGAACCTCCAGCCTTCTGGTTAGCAGTCAAGTGCCTTAGATACTACACAATGTTCATACTGGAGATGCTGCATAGGCAAGATGTTATTGATTCATAAGATTATAAAAGGTAGTATATGACTTGGAGAAAATAGTTCATTTTCTTATAGGCAAAAAAAAAAAACATTCCAACTCATAGTGACCCCCACTGGGTTTCAAAGGTGGTAAATCTTTACAGAAGTAGATTGCTTAGTCTTGCTTCTGGGAGTAGCTGGTGGGTTTGAACACCAGCCTTCTCATTAGCAGCCATATACTGTAGACAATGTGCTACCAGAGCTCCTTATTTTACAGGCAAAAGTGAATTATTAAAAGTTCCCATTTTTTTTATGGAGAAATAATTAGATACATATTTTAGAAAGACCACTCTAGAAGCTATGTGGCCAATAATTTAAGAGGAATAACTAGAGAATGGGAGTTCCATTAGGATGTCATTTTATTAGTTAGGTTGAAGCATAAAGAGATCTTGAAAGATGATACTATAGCAGTTTAATTAAGAGAGGAAGAACAGTTGTCATAGTTGCTAATTTACCCCAGGGATGATGGAAGGAGAGAGAAGTCAGGTAAATCCAGAAGTTTCTAGCTTAAATAAGTGTTCTGATGGTGATATAATTACCTATCATTGAGAAAAATAGTACAGTGTAGGCATGTGTGGAGGGGCGGGAAGAGAGACAATGAGTTTGGTTTATCTCAGCTTCCTAGAAGACACCAAAGCAGTGATTTTTACTAGACATTTGGCATTCCTGGTTTAAAGTTGTTCAGTGTTGTAGGTTTAGAATTGTATGTTTTGTATAAATTGTATGTTTGTGTTCTTAATATCACTAAATTAAGTCAACAATATTGGAAATCTAGGAAGAGAGATTAAGGCAGGTTATGGATTTAGAAGGATGTGGATTGGATAAAGGCCAATGTGTGAAAGAATGAAACATTCTCATGAAAGTATCCTCAATAGTAAAGTAAAATAGTTTTCTATATTGCACTTTGTGTTCTCAGCTTTGTTTCCTCCAAGCTAAATAATTGCATTATTTCCAAGATTTATAGCAATTAAGACTTACAAAACCTTATTTAGAAATTCTGGGATCTAACAGCCTTGACTTTTTTGAAAAGTGCCCATATTTTTGGATCTATATTCTTTTCATTTGTTCCAGTATTTTTTACAATTGATCCTTCATGAATTTCTACTTTATTCAACAAATATTTATTGAAAATATCTTATAAAGCTACTCTAACAGGCTCTGAGTGTGCAATAAGTAAATAAATACCTACCCTTACAAACTAGTTGGGAGGAGGCACTAAAATATACGAAGAGAGTATAAAGAATTACTAAATTCTCCTCAGCTTTCTTATTCCCAAATAATAATATTCATGTACTTAATTTGTAGCTGGCCCAGATCAGAAAACAAAAGACAAATATATATATATATATATATATATATAGTCCCATTTGACTATTATATGTTCTTTTCTAATGATTATGGGAAAGAATAGGCTTTTTCAAATGGCTGATTTCTCTGCTGAAAGAACATTGAGTTTTTCTTCCTTAACTGAAAGAATTGATAGTTGCAGTTTAAAAACACGTATTGCTTTTCTGTTTTTAATTTTCAGTTAGTACCATATTGCCCTGCATATATTTCAGTGCTAATTTATGAATGTGGATTAACATGCTTTTTTAAACCTTAAAGATTTTTTTTCTGATGATTTCCAACTTAAAAATCAATTTCAACCTAATAGTCTTCTAAATATACCCATTAGAGAGTTCAATTGCATTTGTGATTAAATCAATTTGATATCCTTGCTCTAAAGATCTTTTCTATTATTTCTTAATAAAAGGTTTTTATCTTAAGCTTATTAGTTTTTAGCACACCCATTTTATTTTATTGAAATATTTTAATTTTCAAAATAGGCAGTAATCCACAAGATTGTAGGTCAAGCAAAATATCCTCTTTTTTTCATCTTTCTGACAAATTGAGAAATATTTACTTTCTTTAAGCAATCCTCTTAGAAAAAATATATTTCAAGGATGAATTTATTTAAGTTTAGTAGCAAAAACTCAGAGTTTTTCAATGAAATACATTTTAAATTCATTTTGAAATACAGGTAGGTAAAATCATATAGGAAAGGAAGCTCTCAGAGAATTAAAATGACCAAGCAGCTGTCTTACTAACATATTTCATCAGAACATTTACATCTTTTAATAAATTTATATTTATTGTGTCTCCAAATCATTGGAAATCAGTATCACTAAGAAAATACCCAACCATTTGTCAATTGGTCATACTTTGATGTCTTGTGTGTTTCTGTAACACAGGAAGCTATGCTACTAGTGTTTCAAATGCCAGGAAGGTCACTATGGCTGACAGTTGTTAGCAGATCTTCCAGCCTAAGACAGACTAGGAAAAAAGGCCTACTGATCTATTTCACAAAATTAGTCGGTGAAAACTATATGGATCATAATAGAATATTTCTCAATTCAGTGCTGCCCACATTAGGTTGGAAAGCATGGAAAACACACAGTGGTTGCAACAATGGACTTGATCACACTGTTGTTAGGTGCCGTCAAGTCAACTCTGACTCATAGTCACCCTATGTACAACGGAAGGAAGCACTGTCCTGTCCTGGGGCATCCTCACAATCCTTGCTATACTAGTTACAATAAAAATGATACAGAACTGGGCATACTTTGTTCTGGTCTGTACAATGGGTCACCATGAGTTGGATTCAACTCTACAGCAGCTAGCAACAAGAATGCATGGCTTTTTACACAATTTGGCAACTGATCTCATCCCCTTAGTAGCTACATCCAACTCCACTTTTTAATAATTTTTATGTCCCCTTGCCCCAATTTCATCAGATAAACATGCATCACTGAAATTCACTTTCTAAAAGCTTCTGTCCTGTCACCCAGACAAAGTTTGTCTTCTCTCATAGCAGGTGCAACACTGAAAAATAAACAAACTAGTTGAAAAAAAATCCAGAAGGAGCTCAAAATGCAGTGTGAGAAAGTAAAGTGGTGCTTTCCTCTGATCAGAAGAAGAAGGAAAGCAATTACCCTGTGAAGCTGACTATGTTTGAGGGTGAAATTTGAATTTTGTCAGTGTGTCCATTTAATATTGAATGAAGTTCATTTGTAAATTCTCAAAGATTATGTTTGTATTCAGAGGATTCAGAGCAAGTATCTTACTCCTGTTTCAAGGAGGGCCCCAGAAGGAGCACTGAACTTCTGAGTAACAGTGAAAGCAGTAGAAGAGGCAAAGTGAGTGAAAGAAGGTGCACTTGGCATCAAGGATCCTGGGGAAGCTCTGCTTGGCAAGGACTCTTCTAAGTCTTTTAACACCTTAAATGATTCTGTTTGTTTGTAGAAAAAGGTCATATGATTACATCCTTATTCAGAATATATGCCTGTTGAAATTTATTATTTTCAGATTCAACATTCTTTGATTTGACTCTTTTTTAATGCCAATCAAATTATTTGAAATTCTGTTTCTGTCATTCAGCCATTTCTTCCTATTTTACCTAACAGATTTGTACTGATATGCCAGCATTTCAAATTTTTCAGTGAAGACTGTAATTAAATAATTAGTAAGGAATTATTTATCAATGGAGATAAAAATGGAAATAAATGGCTGTGAAATGAATTTTAACATCATGACTCAATTCTGGACATGCACTTCTAATCTTTCTGCCATTGAGTCAGGAAGAAAAGAAAAAGGAAAAAAAATAGAAGAAAAAGAGAGAAGAAGATGAATAAAAGGTACAAGTAAGGAAAATGAACAAGAAATATTAAGACTGCCATTTGGATTTTTTCTTAACCTTAGAAATGGATCAACAATAATGGATATCTATCTATATCTATGTCTATATATCTATAGTCTGTCTATCTATCTATCTATCTATCTATGTCCATATAGTAGAAAGAGAGAGAGAGAGAGAGAGAAAGAGAAAGAAAGATTTATTTCAAGGAAATCTATCATATCATTTTGGAAAATAGCAAGTCCCAACCCATGGATTAGACATAAAACTGGAGGCTTCTCCTGACTCATTGGTTCTTGAGACTGTCAAACTCCAAATCTACAGGTTAGTTGGCAGGCTGTCATAAAAACTTCATTGGTTTTCCTCTTCTGGAGAACCCACCTTAAGACATTTGGTACCGAGAATGGTTCTAGAGAAAAAAAATGGTTAGAATGAATTTTCTAGCTTGACTTAAATGTGCTGAAAACTTTGCCTCCAGTAGTAAAAAGAGCACAGCTAATCCATGACATGAGGTGGTAATAGAAATATGTAAAATATCACCACCACTGGATCACATATTTGTAAAAACAAAGTTCTGGGTGATTGTAGATTTGATATTTTTCTACAATTGTGTCTCAGTGAGAAATTTCTTGTAGCAACAGAGCTGTTATTGCTAGAAAAGAAACCTCTAGGCTCATCATAAGAGCAGCTGAATTACAGCATCACCTAAATTTCCAACCTCAAATGGTATTTGAAGGTAAAATCAGGGCACTGATTGGGAAAAATCAAAAAACAAACAAAATATCTCACTACCATTGAGTCAATTCCAACCTGTTGGGTTTCTGAGACAGTAAATCTTTACCAAGATAGATTGCCCAGTCTTCCTTGTGCAGAGAGGCTAGTGGGTTTGAACAGCCAACCTTCTGGTTAGCAGTCAAATGCCTTAGGTACTACACTACTAGAGCTCCTAGGATTAACCACTGACCTACACTAAATCAAGTTGAAATGAGAGACATGCCTTAATA
>NW_006921751.1:44113-45689 GCF_000298275.1 Orycteropus afer afer
TACATGTCCTGGTACCAGATATGCAGCTATTGATCTGTCCAAGGTCTTTTTCTTGATTTCAGTTTTGAAGAACACCAGGAGCAGTTTACCTTCAGCTAGCAAGCCCTGAAATATACCTCCACTCTCTTACCTCAAGATTATATCAACTTACAAACTGTATAACAGAAATTAGTATGCAGAGATTTTGATTCCTTTCCTTTCTACCAAATGTCATACTGCTCCATCACATTGATGACATTGTGCTGATTGGATTTAGTAAAGAAGAAGTAGTATCATGACCCCACACTTATTGATAAGTCATTTGTATGTTCTGCATGGAAATTAATCTGACAAAAATTCAGGTGATTTGCACCTCAGTGAGGTTTCTAGAAGTCCAGGGGTGTGGGGTATGTCAAGATATTCCTTTTAAGGTAAAGGACAAACTATTAGATCTGGCCCTCCTACAACTAAAAATGAGACACAACACCTCTTGTTCCTCTTTGGATTTTAGAAGTAATATATACCTCATTTGGGTGTGCTACTCCAGCCTATTTATCAAATGACTCAAAAAGTGGCTAGCTCTGAGTGGGGCCCAGGACTATAGAAGGCTCAGCAAGAGATTCAGACTGCCATATAAACTACTCTGCTACTTGACCTGGCAGCCATGACCTGGCTGATCCAATAGTTCTTGAAGTGTCAGTGCCAGACAGTGATGTTTGGAGTCTCTAGCAGGCCCCTATTAGTGAATCACAGTGCAGATCTTTAGGATTTGGAGAAAAGCCCTGCCATCTTCTGCAGATAACTATTATCCTTTTGAGAAACAGCTTTTGGCTTGTTACTGGGCTTTAAGAGAACACTTAATCATGTACTACCACCATGTATCCTCAGCTGTTCGTCATGAACTCAACCATTTCAGATCCACGTAGTTATAAAGTCAGGCATGCACAGCAGAACTCCATTATTAAATAGAAGTGGTACTTATGAGATTGAGTTTGAGCAGGACCTGAAAGCACAAGTGAGTTACATGGGCATTTGGCCCAAATACCTATGTTGCCAACTTCTTTCACATTACTTTCCTTCTCCCAGTCTGCACCTATGGTCTCATGGGGAGTTCCTTATGATCAGAGGAAGAGAAAATTCGCGTTTGGTTCATGATGGTTCTATGCAATACATGGGCACCACACAGAGGTGGACAGCAGTAGTACAGCAACCATTTCCAGGACCTCCCTGAAGGATATGATAAGGAAAAATCCTCCCAGTGGGCAGAACTTCAAGCAGTGTACCTAAATGTTCATTTTGACTGAAAAGAGAAATGGCTTGATGTGCAATTCATGCAACATGAAAGGAACATGTTTGGAAGATTGGTAATGAGGACTTATGGGGAAGAGGTACATGGATAGACCTCTCTGAATTGGCCAAAGAAGTCAAGACGTTTTTGTCTCATGTGAATGCTCACCAAAGGATGAACTTGGTACAAGTGGAGTTTAACAGTGAAATGGATAGAATTATGCATTCTGTGGCTACCAGTCAGCCTTTTTCCAGCCACTCCTGACATTGCCCAGAGTTCATGAACTAAGTGGCCATGGTGATAGGGATG
>NW_006921751.1:50654-51209 GCF_000298275.1 Orycteropus afer afer
TTTTTTTTTTTTTTTCTTCTTGAAGAGTTCTCTGCTTATCCGGGTCTCTTTCCTTTCCATATGAAATTAGTAATTAGTTTTTCCATGTCTTTAAAAATTGTGTTAGAATCTGTATTAGGATTGCGTTAAATGTATACATTGCTCTAGGTGGTATTGACATTTTCACAATATTTAGTCTACCTGTGTTACTATGTTACTATGTTGTTCTTGAATGATTTTCCTGAGTTCTTCTAGGAGCTCTGGTGGCATAGTGCCTAAGGCACTTGACTGCTAACCAGAAGGCTGGTGGTTCAAACCCACCAGCCACTCCTCGAAAGGAAGATTGGGCAATCTACTTCTATAGTGATACCACCTCGGAAACCCAAGGAGGGGTCGCGATGAGATCAACTCGATGGCAAATAACAACATAACAACAACATCTATGAACAAGGTAGGTTTTTCCATTTACGTAGTGCCTTTGTTGTCTCTTGTAGCAGTGTTTTATAGTTTTCTCTCTATAGGTCTTTTGTGTCTCTGGTGAGGTTCATTCTTGATATTTTATCTTTTATAAGCTAT